>NC_054567.1:4865433-5110433 GCF_017654505.1 Polyodon spathula | reverse complement strand
AGGTGAGCTTTCTTGAGTAATGCCTTCTTGCCACCCTGCCATACAGGCCAGATTTGTGGAGTGCTTGGGATATTGTTGTCACATGCACACTTTGACCAGTCTTGGCCATAAAAGCCTGTAGCTCTTGCAAAGTTGCCATTGGCCTCTTGGTAGCCTCTCTGATCAGTCTCCTTCTTGCTTGGTCATCCAGTTTGGAGGGACGGCCTGATCTAGGCAGGGTCTTGGTTGTGCCATACAACTTCCACTTCTTAATAATAGTCTTGAGAGTGCTCCAAGGGATATTCAAGGCCTTTGATATTTTTTTTATACCCATCCCCTGATCTGTGCCTTTCAACAACTTTGTCCCGGAGTTCTTTTGAAAGCGCCTTGGTGCTCGTGGTTGAGTCTTTGCTTTGAAATGCACCACCCAGCAGAGGGAACCTACAAGAACTGCTGAATTTATCCTGAAATCGTGTGACTCACTACAATTTAACACAGGTGGAGGCCACTTATCTTGGTGTGTGATTTTGAAGGCGACTGGTTACACCTGAGCTAATTTAGGATTGTTATTACAAGGGGGGTAGACACTTATCCAACCAAGCTATTTCAGTTTTATTATTAATACATTTTCTACAAATTTGCAGAATATTTTTTTCACTTGGAAGTTGTGGGGTAGGATGTGTAGATAAATGAAAAAAAAAAAAAAAATATATATATATATATGCATTTTAATTCCAGGCTATAAGACAATAAAAGGTGAACATTTTGAAAGGGGGTGTAGACTTTCTATAGACACTGTAGCTTGTACCCTACTTGCTGTAATAGGGAAACACTTTGCAGATGCTGGACATCCTTCTAGAATAAGAAATCACTGGACATTTAGACAATGGCTTGTGGAATGCAATCACAATGAGACACAATTTCAGCCATTAGTAGAATATCACCTAATGCCAGCAAGACAGCTCTTACCCAGTTTTTCCTTATGAGTGGTCCAAAGATAAATATGCAGAAATGTTTGGTAGGCATATTATCTATCATGGATTTAGCAAAGACTGCCATAAGTTTTATGCCTTTGGCATCAAGTTATAGAGGCATTAGTCTATATAGGCATTGAGGGGGCAGATACTCATATGTTTCTTCATGCCAAACATGCAGGTGACGAGGGAAACACCATTGTTGTGGTCAAGACTCCAGACACAGATGTGCTAGTCATGGCTTGCTTTTTGCAGAAGGACATTCCAGCAAGAACTGTGATAGACACAGGAACAAGAGTATGCACCCATTGGAAGCTATGTGCAAGAACTAGAGCCTATCTGAGTGTGAAGCTCTGCCTGGAATGCATGCTTTCACGGGCTGTGACCTTTTGCCTGTTCCTTGAATGGTAAAGCAGGAGATGATGTTAGTGTATGCTGTTACAAACTGTTCTCCAGCAGAAATCTTCAGAGCAATCAGTTACCAGCATGCAGAGCTGCATTAAAGAAGCACATACAAAGGGCAAACTACCAGGCTGCCATATGGAGTTATGCTCTGGAAGCCAAACCAACTATACCGGACCCTGCTGGATATGGTAGACTGTATTCCCTTTTGCTAGTTTTAGTTCGGATCCTAGCGGCAGTGTTTTGGACAAGCTGGAGTTGAAATAGCACACTTTTTGGGATACCAGAGAGGAGTTCTTTACAGTATTCAATTCTGGATGATACAAATGCATGCATAAGCCTCTCGGCATCACATGTGGAAATGATGTGTCTAATTTTTGCAATATTCCACAGATGATAGTAGGAAACTTTAACAACCTCTCTAATATGTGCGGTCAAGAACTCAGTAACATAATATCTGCACTTAATATCTGCTAGACAGGCTGCAAGTAGCCCACCAGCACAAGTATATCCTGGCTTTACGGACAGATAAAGCTGTGTGTCGTCCACATAACAGTGGTGATTCACAGTTTGTTGTGTTGCAACCTGAAATCTTGATGCATTTAAATGGGATTTTTTTTCCTTTTTTTTACACAATCTACTCAACACTTTCAAGGTTTTCATAGTATGATAAATAACTCATTCTTTATTTCCTTTTTAAGGAGGAACCAATAACGTTTAGTGAAGAAGCCTTTGTGTCTCATCGGTCAAGCGCCATGCGACAGTTTCTGCAGAATGCCATTCAGCTCCAGTTATTCAAACAGGTAAGAATGACAGGCAAGCACACCTCCTACAGCACAGAATACAGGCACTAAGCTAACCTGTGAGCACGGGAATGTTTTTTATGAATGTTTTGTCCCCTGTCGAGCCTGAATATCCCCTGAGGCGGGTGAAGCTCGGCATTGAAGGACACCCCATTTTATTCTCTTTGTAAGAAACCCAATCAGATGCTTTACAGATAAGAACAAACAGCAAGTGGGTTGCACAGTGCAGTTCACAGTACACTGACAAGCTGTTTGCAGTTAATATGCATGTTTCTCACCCAGTCACTTTTTTGCTGTTTTTAATTTCATTGCAAAGACTTTTACAATCACTTTAACCCTTTCAGTCCTGAATTATTGTTGTCGATCTGAAGAATGAAGTTAAACAGTGTGATTCAAGAAAGGAACTTCTGCATGAGAACAGGACAAATAAAATGTACATACATGTTGGTACAGTAAATAGAACTCGTACCCATCTGTACTTTCAGAGCTCTAAACAGTGCTAAGATAAGTCAGGACTGGAAGAGTTCAAGCTTTCACTGCTTTTCATCCCAAAATCAAGTATAATTGATAACAATTCTAGTAAGTGATTGAATGTTACTGATCTAGCTTTGCAGATTACAATAGAATTGAGACTTACAGTATATTTAACTTTCTGCATGTCAGGTTTATTCTGAATTTTACTGAACAATTACAGGATTTGTTTGAACTGAACCTTGTTTTTTTTACTGATTTATAGACAATTTTTTGTCTGCTATTCAGTAGTTTCCCGGTACTATTTTCTACGAAATACATAATATTTGCATTAAAACGCTGTTTTATTTTGATTCTGACATTGTAATAAGCAGCCCTACACTGACCTAGGATACAGCAGATACATTTAGACATCAGAGGATCAAATAACAATCAAACGTTGCACATGATTGGTTCTCTGTTGCTTCACAAACACACTATCACCCGATTATGTTGGCCAATGGTCAATCAACGTCCGATTATTGTGGCAAGTGATGGGCGTAGTACCTGGCTTGATCAAAACTAAATTGAAATGCTTACACGAAAATATAATATTTTGAGTGGATGATGAATGAGGAGAAAACATAAATCAGTTTATGAATATTCAAAAGAAACTTAATGTTTTGAAAAGTACAACAAGCCAAGTAGTAGAAGTGGGCTAGATGAGGCAGAGCATGCATTGCGTTGAAAATACTGCAGCACTGAGGAACATGTCCGCGCTGACAGAATTAAAGAACATACTGAAAGTAATCAACACATTAAGCTAAAACTAATTAGTGAACTGAGAGACAAGCAATCCATTCATGCAGCTTTTACACACACTTTAATAAAAAGAGAGTGCAGAGGGACTGTGTTAATGAGTTTGTCAGAGCGCTGTGCTTTGCTGGACAGCCACTGTTTATTGCAGAGGGGTGTGGTGACGTTATGTGACAGCACTGTCCGTCAACATCAGCTAAACACTGTCTAACGCCGACAATCTTACTCGTAAATATTTGACAGAAAATGGTGATGCTTTAGTTGGTAAACTTATGAAACTCATTGATGGAAATGCCCAGTGTGATTTTTAACGCATCTCCCAATGCCTTGGACCGTCCAGTTCTGTCAATTTTCATTTCTTCTTTTGATTTCAAGGCGAATAAACCTGGCTTGCTTTGTGCTGATGTCACGTTCACACCTTCTGCAGAAACTAGTTCTGTCAGCACAGCTGTTGCCCAAATGTTCACAAAGTACCAGCTAACGTGGGAAAATGTGACCTTGACTTGCACAGATTCTGCTTCATCATACAAGGCAAAATTTGCCTGGGGCATTAAACTTAATCAGAAACCAGAACTGAACTACTACGCATCATAGTCCACATGTAAAGTGTGTATACTGAGAATTTTATTTTAACAATGTTTCAATTAACACATTTTTTAACCAATTTTATCCCTATTTTAATATTTGTAAAATAAACTCCAGGAAAGATACAACCAAAAATACGAAATTCTAAGTATGTTGTGTGATCCCATAAAGCCTGCTATATTATCATGGAAACTCTTCTTGTTCTTGTATAACAAGACAGCCATAATTCAATCTCAAATCCAGATGTACAGAGTTTCACAGAGCATGATGTGTTCAGGTTCAGGCTGTAAGTATTGTAGTGATTTAATAGGACTGTTTAAGACATGATAGTGTATATTCAATTGATCTGCACAGTATCTAAATACTGCTTCCGTTTAAGTAGTAAAAAGGATTGACATTTTACTTTTACAGGTAAAAATGCACTGAAGAGACTCACACACGTGGTTAGAGGTGTTGGTTTTCACACTTTTAATGATTTAATCAACGGCGATATTTAGATCTGTCACTGTTCAGATCTGTTCATTAGACCCCTATATTCCTTCAGTCAATGGGAAGCTCTGTCTTTTGCCTTTCTTCCAAGTTTATTGATGGCCGCTTGGAACTTCTCAACTCTGGAAAAGGTTTCAGTGATGTCTTTGAGGAAGAAATCAACATGGGAGAATATGCAGGTAAGAAGGCGAGTGTCCTCTTTCACAGTGGAGGTCCTTGGAGCAGTGTGCGAGGGGTCCTTACAGTCCAGCCATCAGTTGTGTACGGCTATGGGGTCATGCTGGTCTCATTGTCAACACCAACATCTCAATTTCACTGACAAGTCACACTCTCCATGCCTCCCTGGTCTTAATTAGGGGTCTGCAGTAGTGGTCAGGGACACAGTTTTACACCATGTCAGTTTCATGTTTCCTCTGAAGAAGTCTTTAGTAATTTTGTAAATGGCAGTGCAGGCTGTTCAGAAGGTCCCCACATATAAAAAACACTGTAGTATTCTACAGTAATGACCAGAACACTTCAGTTTACTTTAGTATGATGTAGTGTTCCATATATTTTTTTGTCACAAAACCACCACTCAATTCCACACAAATGCAGTTCTTCAAAGTCAGGTGAGCTTTGAGTCAGACATGCTCCTTCACCCTCCTTCAGGGCTGCAGTAATATTCTGCTGGGATGCTTGCACTTCTGTTCTGTAGATAAACACTTTGCCCCCAGATTCATTAATACATTAATAATATTTAGAATACAACTATTTTTTAGTGGCAGGACAGCACACAACTATCAAAAGCCATCATTATGAGCCACATTCTTCCTAGCCTTTTTGTGTCTTTCTTACAGTGCAATAGAAATGTGCCCTGGGCTGTTTCTTCAGTAGAGTGCATTCATGCAAACTGTATCAAGAGCTGCCCTGCCCTTATCTGAAAGGATTAAATGCCACTGGCTCACTTCCCTGCGTACGATAGGGAATGGTAATGGCCCATTTAACTTATGCGGCATCTGGATCAAAAAGCCAGCTAACAAACCTAGCTCCTGCTCATTATGCCCTGCACAAAATCACATCTGAACCAAGAAAAGTGACCTTTTCAGACTGGATGCCCTAACATCTCATCTGTGCTCCATTTAGTACATTAAACTTGGCATGCATTAAAAATGTACAGTATATATAAATATAGATACACGCATATAATACTGTACATACACACACACACATGTGCGATAGTAGAGTCTCACACAACATTAAAGAAATAAGCAATCTGAATGTGTCCCTGAACATTGCTAGAACCATGAGCCTCGCCCCAGCTCATGCAAAAAGAGTAGGATGTTAATGAGCATGTAGAAGTTACATACAGGGAATAAATGACCGCCATGGTTGGTTCTACATATTAGAAATGCCTTTCACTACATTTATATTCAGATCCTATGAAGATGACCCCTGAATAGAAACACTGTGTCTAGTACAGTAGTACCGTAAAATGGACTTACAGCCATTTGGCTTTATAGTGAACGCTAAACAAAATGAACCTGAACTAGTATTTATTTTAGCAATGTTGTGTTGTGATCACGGTTCCCCAGTGGACATCGTCACACAAACCAGTACAACTGTCAGTCTCTGCTGGAGAGAAGTAGCTCCTGTCCCACAACTTTAGAAGGGAGCTGGACAGGAAACACTTTTTTTCTCAAAGACTCCAGCCACATTTCATTATAGCAAATCCCTGTCAAATCGACCACCTCCATGGCAGCACTTGATATGGAATAACTCAGAACTATGAAATATTAAAAATCATATAACAGCCACTGGGCCAAATGGAGGAATGCAGCTGGAAGAAGCTGGTTTGGGTACGTAAATATATGTGTAGGTTTTATATACTGGGTGCTTTCTGACTTACTCAGCTACTGTGAAAATTAAATTATAGAGGATTTAGATTAATTGTGTTTAATATGGCAAGTCGCTGCATCATTCCAAATTTCAAATTGCTATCATACAAAATACCTACTGACTGCAGAGTGGGTAGTGGAAACTTCTGTAATGGTACGACTATAACACGCATCTATTGTATAATGCACACCTTTTGTATATACGCCAATGAAAAAGCCATAGTATACTATACAGAATGGTATAACCCAAATTTATAACATACCTTCTGTATAGCCTGCAACCTTTATATAATACAAAGAAATGCACCTAAAACTTCTAAAAGGGTGTGCGTTATACTTGGATAATTACGGTACACCGTAAAAACTCAGACCCCAGCGTTTATCATCATTAGATCAAAAGTATAAAAAAAAGAATGCCTTGTATAACTTAGTTATTCTCGTACACACAGTGAGCTCTTATGCTGTGTTGAGTGGAGCTGCAATGCCTTGATCCTGATCCTTAACAACTTCCCTTTGTCTTGACTTCCAGGCAGTGATAAAACCTACCACCAGTGGCTCTTTACAGTGAAGGTAAGCCAGCTTTCCTTCATGTTGTGTTGAGAATGTGTGTGTGTGTGTATAATGATCTCCTTATGGCAAAACAGAAGTACTGTCACTGGCAGGTTGTTGAAGTGCATGCAATGTATTTAACATCAGCTGCTGATCATTTAAAATATTACCCAAGACATTTATAAGCTCCGCCAGTCATCCCACTATTTTGTATTGTGTTCTGAATATTCTCTCCAGAAAGTGCAGCTTAGGGTTGCAAGAAGCATTTAGGGTAAAGAGACACTGTGTTTCAAATGTTTGAGCCTCAGGTCCCTGGCGATACTTTATTAGCGGTGTGGAGCTTGTTGTGAAATTCATCACCACTGGTTCTGTTTGCTTTATCAACACAATCAATGAAACAGCAGATTTAGCCTATAAGGTGTACTAGGTAGAAACATTTGCACATATTGAGTTGCGCTCACACCCAAATCTGTTACATTGTGGTGGTGGTGTTGTTTTTGTCTGTTTACCTGCTGCTGTGATTAATTAACGAGCGGTCAAGAAGAAAACACATACAGGTAGAAGTTCAAATGAGTAAGTAACAAAGAATTGTGGTGTTCATTTTGCCAAGTGTTTTTTATACTTTCTGAGTAGATTAAAGGGATACAGAAGAACCAGACACAAGTATTATAAAGTCTAAGATTTTACTCTGATCTGCAGAACCACTTGTCTATTTGTGATGAAACTTGCTAAGGACATTCTGCAGCACAAGAATGAGTGTAGCCAAGTCAGGGGTATATGGAGTCTGTTTGTCCTTCAGTCTATAATTTAAACTGACATTTTTATATGTCTTAAGAACCTCTTGCTATTTGTGATGAAACTGGATATCTGTCTGTCTTTATTTGCACACCTAAATAGTGGATGTAGGCAGGTAGTGGACAAAAAAATAGAAACAATGTAATCAATGTAAAGTCACTTAATAGTGCGGACAGTACAGCCTATATGCGCCGTGGCAGAGTCTACCAGCCTCTGGAATTCTGCAGGAGGGATGCGGCACCATTCTTCCACGAGAAAGTCAATCAACTCACGCCTTGTTGATGGAGGTGGAAAACGCTGTCTCAGGTTTCATTCCAGAATATCCCATAATTGCTTGACTGGGTTCAGATCTAGTGACTGAGAAGGCCATGACATGTGGATAACATCAGTGTCATGCTCATAAAATCGTTGGGCGACCACACATGCTCTGTGGATAGGGGCATTGTCATCCTGGAAGACACCCCCCCCCCCCCCCCCCCCCCCCCCCCCCCCCCCCCCCCCCCCCCCCCCCCCCCCCCCCCCCCCCCCCCCCCATTAAGTAGCGATTAGCATTGACCTTGCCTTCTAAGGGAATGAGTGCACCCAAACCATGGCAGGAAAATGCACCCCACAACATTACGGAACCACCAGAACCCTTCACTGTTGGAAGCAAGCACTCAGGGCTGTAGAGTTCTTTAGGTTGGCGCCACACGTGCACTCGTCCATTTGTCGAGAACATAGTGAAGTATGATTCATCTGACCATATCACATATCTCCATTGCTCGGTAATCCATTGTCTGTGCTCTGTGCACCACTGGACTCGCAAACAGGCATTGCCAGGTGTGATGAGCGGTTTGTGCACTGCAACCCGACTATGGTATACCGCTCTGTAGAGTTCTCAACGGACCGTTTTTGATGAAACTGGCTGCTCGCTCCCCAGGTTGAAATTTGCAGTCAATTAATCTGCAGTTGCTCGCCTGTTTTGCCTTGCACTTCGAATTAATGCAAGTGTGCACTTCTGTCCACTGTTGCCCTTTGCTGATGATGTCTTTCCCTCTGAGTTCCATGCCGACATCACCTTAGACACTGTTGCTCGTGAAACATCAGCAAGTTGAGCTGTCTTGGTCACCTGAAGCTCCTGCCAAATGCGCCCCAACAATCACCCCTCTTTCAAAGTCACTGAGGTCTCCTCTTGCATCCATGATACCCATAATTATAGGCAACCAGGCCTGTCCAACATTTTTGTACATGACCCTAAGCATGCTGGGATGTTATTTGCTTAATTAACGCATGAGCCACACCTGTGTGGAAGCCCTTGCTTTCAATATACTTGGTGTCCCTCAATTACCCAGGTGTTTCCATTTTATCTGTCCACTACCTGTAGGTCTTGGTGATCTGGTTTCAAACATTTGCTTCCTTAGCTAAGACAGGAATGGGAAAACAAACAAACCAGACATTCAGCAAGGAAAAGGTTGAGTGCACAGGAAGCTAAACGATACAAGAATGATGTAACTATGCAAGTGCAAGAGTATGCAATGCCGGTACAGATTCACATCCCTGTCAGTGAGATGGAGTTAAAAAAGCTTGGCGCTCTTGCTTGGTGGTTAAAATGCTTGCAGTCTGCGTGGTCGTTGGTTCAAGCCCAGCCTCCATCTTGATAGAATTCCTAGAGTTAGGGTTCGTACAGTTGCTTGAAACTAGTTCAGGGTAATTATTTTAATACAATCCACTACTGGAAACCCTTGGAAAAATCATGTCTCTCTTTTTGTTTGTTTGTTTATTTTTTTTCAGAATGTTGAATTTATGTTGCTAGTTTTGTCTGAAATTGCTAAAATGCAACGTTAATTATCATAGTGTTTTACAGACAAACACTGATGACTACGAACTAACCTTCTCTGTCAAGAAGACAAGTTCCTAGAAATTGAAGTGGTGACATATATTTCCATTACAAGACCATCACAACATATACAACTTAACATATTTGATGGATTTAAGTGGATTTCAATGAAGGAAGGAATGTGGGAAAGAAAAATATCCTGCATTAAAAACCTTCTGTTTAAGCATCATCATCCATGACCTCAGTGTAAACATCTTTACAGCACTCGCCTTTAATTAGCTTCTCTAAGGCAAAAAAATAAACTTGAATAAAACAAAGAACGGAATTCCAATTCCTCCTACTGTGGTCTTTTATCTTTGGTCATTATGCTCATGCTCCAGGTGGCAGGCCTGTGAATCGAAAGGTGAACATGTGACTAAATAAGCTGTTAGCTGCTTATTGCTAATGTAAAAAAATATTTATTTTTATTTGATCTGTTTGACAGAAAGGCAGCGGAGCCATTATAAATACCGTGAAAACGAAAGCGAACCCTGCCATGAAAACAGTCTACAAATTTGTAAGTATAAGTTTCCTGTATAACTAGTTTAAGGTTTAACCAGAAATGTCGCCTCGCAATACATTTTGTGATGCTATGTTCCTCTTTTTTTCTTTTAGTAAAACTATAATAAACAAGTCAAGCATGCAAAATTTAAATGTCTTTCAGTTTAATCTTGCGTTTATAATTATCTGTGTTCAAAAGTGCTTCCCGTCTTCTGTTCTAAACTTACTTTTACTCAGCTTCTACTTGTTCCCTCTGTGCTAAATGTGAAGTAGTGTCTTGGGTTAACTTTATCTAGACCATTTATGATTTTAAAGACTTCAATCAAGTCCCCTCTTTCCCTTCTTTTTTCTTGGCTAAAGAGATGTCATTATTTTCACCTGTCCTCCTAGCTCAGGTCATTCAGTCCTGGGTTCAGCCTTGTTGCCCTTCTCTGTACTTCTCCAGTGCAATGTTGTCTTTTTTGTAGTGAGGTGAGCAGAACTGCACACATTATTCTAGGTGGGGTCTAACCAGGGCATTGTATAATCTGAGCATCACCTCTCCAGACTTATAGCCCACGCTTTTTGCAATACAGCCTAACTTTCTACTTGCCTTTTTAATTGGCGCAGCACACTGGTGAGATAATGATGACTTCACTATAACCCTGAGGTAGTTTTCAAAGTCCTCGTCTCCCGTTTCCATTCTGTTTGTTTTATACTTATAACATGGATTTTTACGCCCAGTATCCAATGCTTTATATTTGTTAACGTTAAAATGAATCATCTGCAAGCTTGCCCAGTTACAGAAATGGTCCAGTTCCCTTTGAATTAGCTGAGCTGCGGATTCTGAGCCCACTACTCCCCCAAGTTTGGTATCCTCTGCAAATGTAACAATGTGTATCTTGGTGCAAGTCATTCATAACCATGAGGAACAGTAAGGCTCCACGCACAGTCCCTTGTGGTACTCTCTGCTTTCTGTGTCTATGGAAAAGATTATGGTAAACATGTATAAGATTTTTACATTTTTCATAGCTGTTGCTATTGCTGAACGCTTTTGATTATATTTCAATGCTGCACTTCGGATCATGAAGATGAAGGAACGCAGTCCACATTAAAGATACTTGGGTCGTAGGGAAAGCAGCGATTGGCTTCAGACGGAGCCTGGAGGACTTACTGCTAGGATTATTGTTTTTGGTCTAATCAGTTGATCTATATGTTAGCAGTACCACCGCCAATTCACTCATTAAAATAGTCTCTTTACATTATTTATGTCTTTAAAAGTAAGATAAATTGCTTGTTGACTATTATTAATATTCAGACGGTGGTGATATTTAGCTCCACCACTGTGTAGATCACACTAGATCTTTTTAGACTGTGTGTTCTTAAGCAGCATTTCAATGTATATTTCTCAGCCATTTGTTTCCTATTCAAGAACACTCTGAATCTCTTCACTTAGACTCAGTTCTAATTAAGATTACTGATGGTGAATGTGTGCAGCGTTAATTCCGCGGTTCTAGTTAAGATTACTGATGGTGAATGTGTGCAGCGTTAATTCAGCGGTTCTAGTTAAGATTACTGATGGTGAATGTGTGCAGCGTTAATTCCGCGGTTCTAGTTAAGATTACTGATGGTGAATGTGTGCAGCGTTAATTCTGCGGTTCTAGTTAAGATTACTGATGGTGAATGTGTGCAGCGTTAATTCCGCGGTTCTAGTTAAGATTACTGATGGTGAATGTGTGCAGCGTTAATTCCGCGGTTCTAGTTAAGATTACTGATGGTGAATGTGTGCAGCGTTAATTCCGCGGTTCTAGTTAAGATTACTGATGGTGAATGTGTGCAGCGTTAATTCCGCGGTTCTAGTTAAGATTACTGATGGTGAATGTGTGCAGCGTTAATTCCGCGGTTCTAGTTAAGATTACTGATGGTGAATGTGTGCAGCGTTAATTCCGCGGTTCTAGTTAAGATTACTGATGGTGAATGTGTGCAGCGTTAATTCCGCGGTTCTAGTTAAGATTACTGATGGTGAATGTGTGCAGCGTTAATTCCGCGGTTCTAGTTAAGATTACTGATGGTGAATGTGTGCAGCGTTAATTCCGCGGTTCTAGTTAACATTACTGATGGTGAATGTGTGCAGCGTTAATTCCGCGGTTCTAGTTAAGATTACTGATGGTGAATGTGTGCAGCGTTAATTCCGCGGTTCTAGTTAAGATTACTGATGGTGAATGTGTGCAGTTCTAGTTAAGATTACTGATGGTGAATGTGTGCAGTGTTAATTCCACAGTTCTCACAGTTCTAGTTATTTGTAGAGCCCCGTGTTTTTCGCAAATACGAAATAACATGAACTAAAACGAAATGCAACATATAAAACAAAAACTCATTATAAAGCAAACAGAGAATTACATTTTTAAATTGGGAGGTTTATAGAAAAATACTTTAAAAACAAATTGCAGTTTGGGAAGTCTCAGCCGTTACCATAGACGCAGTATGAAGGGAAACGAAAGCTGTGACTAGCACTTGAGCAGATTTATAATGTTGGAGTGAGTTGGAAATTACATTTGTGATAGAAGAGCAGAGACTTTGTTTCTAAAATGCCTAAACTGTGCATAACAATTAAACGCTGCAAAGTATTTGAGGATGAGGGGATGTATGCAGCTGACATTGACAAAATAATGATGTGCAGATTTTGCAACTGCCAGATGGAAGTATCCAGTCATTAAGCATTAGTTGTTTATTCCTTTTGGGGAAAGTATGGCTTGTATTAGTATGCTAATTCTTTGTTTTATTTCAAGTGGTGCAAATTTTGCACTGGAACAAATGCTGTTTTGGTTTGGAATGAATTTGAATGAATGAATCTGCTTTGCTTAGTATTTAAATACTGAGGAACTCCAAGCTTGTTGTATACTGGAGCCCTACTTCAGTGCAATGGGATTCATATCAAATATACAATTCATATCGCTATTGTAATGGGTTGATTGCTGTATGTGCAATTATTTTGACAGCCCACGATAGTAGAGTAGTATATATTTCCATTTTATTTTAAATAGGAAGTTAATTAAAAAGAGTGGGGGACTGTACTTTACTGTTACTGACGCTAATGAGAAATTATGGTAACTAAATTATTTTTCTGGGCTAGGTCTGTATGTCAAAATGTTTAAAAAAAAACGGATCATGTTTTAATAGAAATATTTTTATAGTTAAAACATGATGTATACTTTGTTTTTATTTATATACATCTGTGAGTTGTTTTATTAATGTTTATCTGTAATAAAACAAAATAAAACAACATTTTTAGCGGATAAAATGAAATGAAACTACATTTGTGAAACATAAAAAAGAAAATGATAAAAAAAAAATAATAATAATAATTTTAGGAGGCTCTAATTATTTGATACGATAAGGATAGGGCCACTGAAATTCAAATCGAGTTGCAGGACAGTTACGTTCTTGTTCTCAGAAGCTTCTTAAAACCTGAATAAGATCTGTCAAAGCTGCTCTCTGAGCCGGTGATGCAGTCATGACCCGTCCCCAAGGGCACAAAAGCACAGCAGTCACAGATCTCAACGCCAAGAACTGACCTGACAGGAGAGCTGGTTCAGAAATGTACTTGTTACTCTTTCTGCTATATATTTCACATTTATTGTGTTTTTGCACAAATTATATGTGATATTAAAAATAATCGCTGTATTAGTTTTGCTAATTACACTTATTTGTGCACTACAGCGTGTTGCTTCCCACTGCGGCCTTGTGCCTCGCATGCAGCCAGCGGCTTGAATCCTTCCCAGGGATCAACAACATAACTCTGCTGACTTTGTGTTCTCGCCCCAGGCTGCAATAGCTCCGGCTGGAGTTATTTATTTCTCGTTTTGACTTTGGCTAAAATTCTGAGACGTTTATACTATGGTGTAAATGTACATTATTTTGCTGAGAAAAGTGTTTTTCTCATTGCGTTTTTTTTCAGGTTTTACAGTCTGAGCGCAGGCCTCTCAGCAGTGTGGTGCTACGGCTCACGTGTAGTGAAAGCAGCTGCTGGGCTAACAGAGGCACTGTACAGGATAAGATACTTGCTTTGGTTGTGGTTGCTTGCAATCTCTCCCACATTATCTTGAAACCCTTTTGGTGACAGCTTTAGCATTACCATTACGAAGGCTGTCAGTTCATTCTAACAAGCAGGCTTCCCTTAGTTTCATGTGAGTACTGACTGAGTGATTTTGCCAGTGGATTGTACAGGTGGGCATCCCTGTACATTGCTACCTGCAGTAACTGCGACCCGGTGGACCTGTACTGTACGGTACCAAAGTCGCCAACCCACTCCATTCCCGTCCCACTATCGTACCCTACTGTCCTGGTTCTGACCCATTACTGAACCGACCCGGTACTGTCCCCAGTACTGTACTGTACCAAACTGGTGCTAAAGTCACCAAACTGACCTGGTACTGACCCGGTTTCTACCTGGTCCTACACGGCACGCTACCGACTGGTGTTCACTCCCCAGGTCCGGTCTTGTTCGGGTCTTGGCCTGCCTGTACACCTGTATATCTGTATACTGCACACTGCATTGCTTGCTTCTTGCATCATGCTTGGGATTTATCCCTGCGACACATGCAAGGCCAGTCTGCCTGTTGAGGATAAGCACATAATCTTCCTGCCTGGGGCCAGAGCTTGCCAAGGAGGCACTGGTGAACTGTAGTGTTTGCATATTTTGTGCACATTTCTCTAAGCGCACGCTGGAGAAACATCTCTCCCACAGCTCTGCAGAGCTCCTGCACAGCCCTCTTCCCCATCACCCTCTGTTAGAGAGGTGGCTGCATCCTCACCCCATGGCTAGTGCCAAGGGAGACCAGACAACGCACCTGGGAAAGTAGCCCATGCAGGGAACGATCGGCGGACTCAGAGCAGATGGAAAAGCTCTGGGCAGCTGTTCCCCACCAAGGAACTTCTCACAAAATTACTGCAGGAATCCCCCTTGGGGCCTGTGGCAAAGTGGCTAGTGGAGGGGAACAGGTATAGCGGTGATGCGATGCAGGAGTGACAGGCAGACAACAGTTTCCAGTGAAAAGGTGCTTTTATTTATAATCCAGGTCTGGTGACCGTTAAATAATAAATCCCCGGCTATACACAACAATGTGTAAAGCACGGGGATAGCAATAATAGGGCACAGTCCCGAACAAAACGAACACACGGTCACCAGTCCTGGGTGAGTGCAGACGTGCTTGTGATGGGTGAAGACACTGTATTTCGTGATGGTTCCGTGCAGTGGTGATCCGGATTGTGCTGACCCTGGTCGACAGCTCCGGACCGGTGAGTTAACTGTCTGGTGGTGCAAAACGCAGACAATTACAAAACAAACACAACACGCAATTCCTCTTTACAACGAGAGCTCCTCTCTCGATCCTTCTCTCTCCAAGCGTTTAACCCAAACGAAGGAGAAGACCAGCGTTACCCTGGCCCCTATATGTAATCCCGCATGATATCGAGATAAACGGATGCAGCTGCCTTATTACTTGCCGCTGCCTCTCGTTTACCTTTCAAATCAATACGGTCTTACAATAGAGTCGCGCTTCCCTCCAGGCTGACCCGCTTCCCTGACCCGGAAACGAACTGTCAGGCCAGCCCTTCCAGATACTTCTCCTCTCGTTCTTTAGCGCCCTCACAGGTTGGGAGGAAGATTCATCACCAGAACTCATCTTTCCGTCACATATCCCACCGCTCAGAGTGGAGCCGAAGGAACACTCGGCTAAATCTACCTTCCCCATTACTCCCCCCTCCCGGGAAAAATAATCCGCATTTTGGTGGTCTTTCCCCGCACGGTGTACCATGTGGTACATGAAGGGCTGCAATGCCAGATACCACCGAGTTATCCGGGCATTGCTGTCCTTCATTGTGCTTAACCACTTGAGTGGGGCGTGGTCTGTGACCAGATCAAATGAGTGTCCCAGCAGGTAGTATCGTAAAGAGTGAGTAGCCCATTTAATGGCCAAACACTCTTTTTCGACTACGGAGTAGTTGCGTTCCCGAGGTAACATTTTTTTACTGAGGTATAATATCGGGTGCTCTACTCCAGCTACTTTTTGGGACAAGACTGCACCCAAACCTACATCCGATGCGTCGGTGTGGAGGATGAATCTCTTGGTGAAATCCGGTGTGATAAGAGTGGGGGCCTGGCAAAGTGTACGCTTAATAGTATCAAACGCTCCCTGACACTCAGCTGACCATTTAATTAAATTTGGAGCACTCTTTTTGGTGAGGTCGACTAACGGGTTAACCACTGTGGCGTACTCGGGGATGAAGCGGCGGTAATAACCGGCTAAGCCCAGTAGTGACCTCACCTGAGTCTTGGTTTTGGGGATCGCTGCATCAACCAAAGCCTGGATTTTGGTGACTACAGGTCTCACCCTTCCATTCCCCATTAAAAATCCCAAATATTGAGTCTCTGTTTTGGCAAACGCACATTTCCTCAAGTTAGCTGTCAGCCGGGCTGCCCTTAGAGACTGAAGAACGGCTGCAACCCTAGCCAAATGCTCTCGCCAGGTGGAGCTGTATATCACCACGTCATCAATATACGCTGCTGCATATTCATGATGTGGGCGTAAAACCTGGTCCATCAGTCTCTGAAAGGCAGCGGGCGCACCATGTAGCCCAAACGGCATGGTTTTAAAGTGGAACAGCCCTTCTGGTGTTGAAAATGCGGTTTTCTCTCTGGAGCTGCGGGTTAAAGGGATTTGCCAGTATCCCTTCGTCAGGTCCAGAGTGGAAATAAACCTCGCTTTTCCCAGTCTGTCTAAAAGTTCGTCGACCCGAGGCATGGGATATGCATCGAACTTAGCAATAGCGTTCACCTTTCTGAAATCCACACAGAAGCGGTTGGTGCCGTCTTTCTTAGCCACTATGACGATCGGACTGCACCACTCACTCCTGGAAGGCTCAATCACCCCAAGCTCGAGCATATCCCATACCTCTTTGCGAACGCCACTTCGTCGACTTTCCGGGATCCGGTACGGTCTCTCTCGCACTGTGACACCTGGTGGAGAGATAATGTCATATTCAACTAAGTTTGTCCTGCCGGGCACGTCAGAAAAAACATCGCTGAACTCCTCAATAAGCTTACGCAGCTCTCTTTGCTGATCCGGAACCAATTGTTCCCCCATAGAAATCGCTCTTGTGCTCGGGGTCTCTGGACAGGGACCTAAATCATCCTCCATATTGCCTGGGGCTATAAATAAGACCTCCCTTGCCTGCCAGGGCTTTAACAAATTGACATGATAAATTTCACGTTCATTTCGGCGATCGGGCTGTCTAATTTCATAATTTACTTTCCCTATAGCCCGAATCACCTCATACGGCCCCTGCCATTTAGCACACAGTTTCGATTCAGATGAGGGAAGTAGCAGCATTACCTTGTCCCCTGGTCGAAAGGTTCGAATCCGTGCATTTTTGTTGTAATGCTGCTGTTGTCGGTGCTGAGCCGATCTGAGGTTGTCTTGGGCCAAACGACCGACCAAATCCAGCCGATCTCGTAGTAGGAGCACATACTTCACTACATTTTTAGACGAGCCTTTGTGCTCCTCCCACCCCTCTCTCAGCAGGTCGAGAATCACTATTTCCAATGGGAAAACGGGCAAATGTGTGTCTTTTCGTTCACATAAAGTTAGAAAAAAACAACATATGAATCCAAATTAACATGTATTTATACTAAAGTAATACAAAAATGACTACAAAAGATTTAGAAGTGAGTAGTTTTTCGAGATTTGCGATTATACTGTAAATACAGTATAATTTGGATTCATGTGTTGTCTTGTCTGGGCAGTCTGTCCCTTTTAATATCTCTTGGTTTCACTGTAGTTTCAAGTCATTTTTATACCTGATAGACAATAGTCTAGTAGTCAGAAATGGAAATATCAGAAATGTGAATTCAATGTATGACTAACACTGCTCAATTCTTCTTGCAGGCCAAGGACCATGCAAGAATGGGTATAAAGGAGGTGAAAAATCGGTTGAAACAGAAGGTACTTCCTCTTTATGCTTTGCTCTTGCTCCTTCATGCACAAGTGCATTAAAAACCTCACCTTAAAAGCATTATGTAATCAATCAGTAGGCACTTCAAGCCATCTTGTTTAGCGCATTACCACCTGTCCATTTATTGTGTTCCGTTTCTGTTTTTGTGTTTTCTTTTCATTCATTGTCAGGCTTCTCACATACTTGCACTAAGAGTGCTGGTGAGCTGAGCTCTGCCTCTGTGTGTCAGTGTGTGTGTGTGTGTGTGTGCGCGCTGCTGCATCAGACACTGCTCAGTGTGTCTGCAGAACTAAAAGAAACATTCGTATTCCTCAGGTGAATCTCCACACTGCAGCCTGGTATCAGCAGCATTAGGCATAGCAAATTGGATAGTGCATGCTTTTGTGTTGTACTTGTCTAAGGCTGGGTATAGGTGTCAGTTGCAGGCTAGAAGGAGTAAGTCCATACCATGAGGTAGTTACTTTGGATACAGGAAACAGTACTGCCAAATTTAGTTTTTAAAATGTATATTTTTTATTTATGTTTTAGAAAAATAAAATATGAGACAGATCCAAAACAGGGATACGTAGATCATATATTTTAAATGATACGAAATCAATAATAAATAAGATTTTAGTTTATTCAGTCACTAACATGTGTCTAATCATTGTAATAACACATGAGACTCAGAGTTGAGTTTGCTCTGCTCCCATATTTTGCTAACAGTATCTCTATTGGACACTATAAGACAGTGTTCTAGGTGCAACACTTGTAACAGTGAATGTGTAATTAATTCATTCTGGATATCTTTGAGCCTTTCCCACTCTTTAAATAAGACTTGGTGATGCTTTATTTTAAGGGACTTTTTTTTTAGTTTATTAACTGTTAACAAACAGCTAATAAACATGTTAATGTACATTATTTATTTTCTGTTAACTGTTGGTTAATAATATATAATAGGCCAGCTGAAACTGCAAACACCAGAGCCCTGTGCATAATTAATACCCTGTCAATCATATGCTTGAAATTGGTAAGGATTCTTACTGTAATAATGTTTAGCAAATTAAGTCAGTTTTTTATTAACCCTAACTCTAACTCTAACCTTAACACGAACCCTAACCCTTAGCTAAAAATTAACAATGTTTTAATAAACTAAGAAATGGCTCTTAAAATAGTGTGACCGAAGACTTTTTGAGTTTCTTGTCTTCTGTCAGTCGCTGATATTGCAATAGTGAAAAGAACAAAAAGCACAACATGCAGGTGAGAAGGATAGAGAACGTGGTAGCAATACTGCTCATGCATATATTTTCTACTATACTGTATGTTAACCATCAGAAAGTAAAAAGTTATGTAGTGGTACTTTTAATATAAGACAAACATTATTATTATTATTATTTATTAACAGACACCCTTATCTATGGCGACTTACAGTTGTTACAAAATATCACATTACAGATAAGAGCTGTTATAAAGTACAACAAAATCAGTAGAAAATAAGATCAATTTCAAATAAGAGCAACATAAGGAATACAATAAATTACATTTAAGAGCGAGTTTGACTAAGAGCAGCTAAACTTACAGTAGAAATAGTTGCTTATATGAGTGAAGTGCATTAAGAGCACATAGTAAGTATGATAAATGGATAAGATTTCAAATAAGACCAATTACAAAAAGCGTGAATACAGATACCTATAAGAGTAAAATCAAGATCAAGATGCAGGAAGTAGTTATAATTAAGAGCAGTAGTAGAATACGGCAAGGTATGGAGCAGTTCAGTGCAATTACAAGATGATGCAAGTACTGGTACAATTGGGAGCCATTTACTCCAGTATAGTCGAGAGTTGTGAGGTTTACAGATGCTGTCTGAACAGGTGTGTCTTGAGGAAGCGCCAGAAGGTGGTTAGGGACTGAGCAGTCCTGGGGATCGGAGGGTGGGTATACAACTAATCTGCCAGGGGATGAGCTGTCAGACTCTACGTCCTCAGAGGCAGCGATGGACAGGGTGTAGGGAGAAATGATAGTCTGAAGATAGGAGGGAGCAGAAATGTCGAGACAGTGATAGTCGAGTACAAGAGTTTTGAATTGGATGCGAGCAGTGATAGGGAGCTAGTAGGGAAAGCGGAGCAGCGGTGTAGCGTGGGAGAAACAAGGAAAGCAAAAGACAAGGCAGGCAATATAAGCAGATTGAGACAACAGCTGTACAACCCAGGTGTTCGGCAGACCTGGAGAATATGAAAAAAATCTGGGCAGGTGAATTGCTGCAGGAAAGCTTATCGCCGCCTGACCCCATGGGGCCCCACAGGGCTGCGAGCAATCCCGACTGGCCACAGGAGTATGTATTATCTATCGCCGCCGAACAGGAGATGACCTTCCCATCTGAGGAAGTGGAGTCGGACAGCATGTCCCCAGCGGAAAAGCTTTCCTTCTCGTACCGCTAATCATGCAACCTTGCATGTGCCCTGGCCAACAACAGGGGAAACAAGGCACCATAACCCCCCCAGTTCACCCAGATTTCTTGTACGAGAGTCAGTCCTCCAGAGACCATCTGACAACAGCTCCTGCTGTTTCCCATACGATGGACGCCCTGTACAGGGTACAGGACGCAGAAAAGCTGGGCCTTGGTCCAGGTGCCCAATTTGGTGCTGCTATCCAAGGACGCCACCTCCTCTAACAAACAGTGCCAGGTTCCTGAGGTAATTCTCAAAAAGGCCTATGCAGCGTTTGCCACATGGCTAGGGAGTTACAACAGCACCCTAGTAGCCTATCAGTCTCATTTGCTGCAGTCCCTCTCCACAAACCGCAGGCCCTCACCACAACAGCTGAACGAGCTGTGTCTAGTGAACAAAAACCTACTCCGGTTGTCCAAACTTAAGACAGGTTGTAGGCAGTTATCTGGCCACTTACATACAGCTTTCCCAGGCACTGGTGCTTGACGGGGACAAAGCACCGTTGTTGGATGCCCCAGTCACTCCAGGGCATACGTTTGGTCCCATAGTTGACGAGATGCTGCAGCACTCTCACCACGCGTGGGAGTCCACTAAGGAGCTGGTTCACCTGCTTCCCAAGTGACCACGTCCGGCGCGTAAACCAGCAGCAAACTGGTTCCCTTGGGCCAGCAACCCCCTGCTGCCTAAGGCGATGCTCGGGACGGACCCGCGTCCGCTCGCCACAGAGGCCATAATGGGTTCAACTGTCCTGCGCACATCCCGTCGGTGCACCACAGACACCTACGTGTTTACTACCATTCAGATCAGCTACTGTCTACAATTCAAGCACAGCCCCCTTCCCTTTCAGGACATGACTACAGCATCAGTCACGGACCCACAAGGGTTCTACTCCAGGTACTTCCTAGTGCTAAAGTGGGATAGTGGCCTCAGGCCAGCACTCGACCTCAGACAGTTCAACCTGTATCTGAGCCGAAGGAGGTTCAAAATGTTGACGATGCAACAGCTGTTGCAGTCAATCAGGCCAGGTGACTTGTTCACCACGGTGGACCTCAGACTCCTATTTCCACATCCCCATAAAACCAGCACACAGGAAGTACCTGCATTTTGCTTTTTTGTCTACATTAAAGGTCTATCTGGCAGCTATTTTGGCTTGCCACGTCAAAATTGTGCTCAAGCTTCCTGGCGGGACAATTTTTGAAAGGGGCTCTGCGGCATAGGCCACCTATGAATGACATTGTTTCTCGTGGGAGGTTAAACGTGGTGTTCAGTGCACTCAAGCCTCCATTTGATTGTTTGCTTGCCCTCACCTCCGCAAAGCAGGTGAGCGAGAGACAGGCATTCTCCATAGCGAAAGCCTGCTTAATTTTTACAGAGGCCAGACAAAGTTTACACTCTGTACCAGTCCTGCCCTTTTGCCGAAGACAGTCTCGCTATTCCATGTCAACCAGTCTGTGGAATTGAAGGCTTTCCTTATACCTCCCTTCCCGTCTGACAGAGAGAGACAGCTCCATATGCTCTTCCCAGTGCGGCCCTGGCCTACTACATTGACAGGACTAAAAGTTGGAGGCAGTCTGAACGATTCTGCTATTGGGCAAAGTCCCATGGTCAAGCCCTGTCTAAGCAAAGGCTGTCCAAATGGATAGCAGTCACCGTCAGGACTGCCTGTGAGCTGGCCAACTTGCCCCCTCCAGAAAGCTCACTGCCCATTCTGTCAAGGTGTGAGGGAAATTTACGTATTCTAATATAACTTTATATTGTTCTTGTATGTGCTGAGTTCTTCCTGCATTCTTTCTCTCATCTCCCCTCACCCAACTTAAAATGCAAGCTTCAAAAGAAACTAAGAAAGCAGTCTGCAGATCTGCTAGCCAGGGCTAGGAAGAAATGAACAAGATTGTGTTGATTAGATAAGAATACCAGGCCAAGTGGCTCAAGAAAGTGTGTCTGTTTTTCTAAATGGATAAAATGGCTGTCTCTAGCCTAGGTTGTTAAAATGTCTATTGAAATTTATGTCTATTGAAATGTCTAAGTGAGTTAGAGAATGTCTTTGAATTAGCTTTGCCAGTCAGCAAACCTTTAAAATGTTTAGATGAGTTGTGGAAGGGTGGTGGGCAATTCACTGACAAGGAGACAGAACTTTTAATTGTAACTTTTAATTGATTTATTTCAGCCCGCAGAGGGCGCAATTGTCCGTGGCTTGCGTACCGGCAACGGTAAACAAGACCATGGTTATACCTGTCCAGGTATGCAGTCCAATGCAGGTGCATTTGCAGGTGCTCTGGAAATAATAAATCATAACGGACAAAAGGCGAAAGAAAAAGGGAAAATAAAACAGTAATAAAACTACAAAACAAAGCTGCTGCAGTCTGCAGCGTTCACCCCGACCGCCGCTACTTGTACGGCCCGGGTCTCCGTCCTATGCTCAGGCATTCCCTCTCTACCCTAAGCAGTAATCGTGGTCTGCCCAAGTTTTTCCCCGTTGCTAAAATATTATCTTCTTTCTTTAATCAATTACGTTTTTATCTCACTCGTTCTTCTCCGGCCGTGCTCATATATATGTGTGTGTGTTTGTTTTGCATGTTTATTGCCTGTAACTTTCATTTCTGTAAGTTGCTTTGGATAAAAGCATCTGCTTAATAATAATAATAATAATAATAATAATAATAATAATAAAATACTTCTACAATATACACTTTTAATAGCACGATATATTTTAAAAGCTGGAAATTCGCCTGGAAATTTGGATAATCCCTGTTGAGAAATGTCATTTAGTAGCGATCTCAGATTTTTTGTAAAAATGTTTGGTGGCTCCCAAGTAAGTTTACTTGCTCAAATTTTAAAATTTTTGTTTAGTTTATTTACCAGCGATAATGTCAAGTATACAGTTCGACTTGTTTTTGCATTGACATGTTTTGAAGCTACCAGTTGTAAGCAATGTATTGCACTGAAACTCACAAAACTGTGTACCTGATCAAAAGGGAGTTCAGTTCCCAGTTATCATATGTATCTGTTAAAATCAACAGTCCACTCCAGCGGCATCATCATCATGGTAAGAAATGGTCAGTTAATGTGCAAAGAATCAGAAACATGATTGAAGTGCTTTAGGAGACATGGTTATCTCTAACCAATACTTCACATGCAGTATAGATGCCAGGACCAGAGGACATCGTTGTTAATTAAGTGGAGATAGACTTAGGAAAACGGGAAGGAAACACTTCTTCACACAGAGAGTGGTGAGGGGGATGGAACGGGTTCCCTGTCATGTTGTTGAGGCAGAATCACTTGGATCCTTTAGGACCCAGCTTGACAAAGTTTTGAGATCAATCAATTGCTTGGAACCGGACGAGTGCTGATGGGTGGAATGGCCTCCTCTCGTTCAAGAAAAATAAAATGCATTTTAATCCCTCCTTGTGTGCATACATTAAAAGTCCCACTGATATCTATAGCCTGTGCTCTTCAAAATCTTTTCCTGTCATTGCAGACTGCAGCAACTCCATACGGGGGTGTGGGGAGGGTGCCTCTGATTTTTCATGGCTGGCTGCGGTCTTGCATAATATAGGCTGATTAGATCAACCTCTTAGTTACTTATGAGTTTTGTGTTGTACTTGCAACAAAATTAGTTTTATTTTACTTACTCAAAATAGCAGCAACATTAAAATAATACCATCAGTTTTAGGATGGAAGTAAACTTTGATCTACATTTTACACTTAGATGAGGATGAGGGATTTCAGGGATGAGCTCTGAACTGCCTGCTCTGTGCTTTTCTAGTACTTTCTAATTAGTTAGGATAACTATAGTGTATTATTATTATTATTTATAGCTCTTTAGCTTATGAACACATTTGTTAGCGACACACCCCATCCATGACAACAATACTGTAGGTCATGGATTTCCAGGACATGTCCTCTCTTTCACAGTTTATCTTAGTGTAGTACTCTGTGTTGTGTGCTTTAATATATTTGTCACCTTATTCACAAGATGTTTGTTTTATAGATAGTTGCTGAATGCCTTTAGGAAAGTCAGTTGTTGTGATATTTTTTTCTTCAGTGTTTGGTAGGTCTGGGGCTGCCACCCCATAAGATACAGATCAAGTTTTCCAGGATTGCAGACCCTAGCCGACATTACAAAACAACCCATACACGTTAGCGTTACAGCAAAGTTTACAAGAAACACATTGCATTGCCTCTGCTGTGTCCTGTGTTGTCTGAATTGCAGCCTTGTATTTGTAAGCATATTGCCAACTCTTTCGACATTTATCACCACATCATGGGCATAAATCACCTTAAAAGTAAAACAAAAAAAAGTAATGTGTTTGTTGCACTGCAGGGGTTCTGGAACATTAGAACATGGTAAAAGGTGAAGCAATGTGTTTCTTGCACTGCAGGGGTTCTGGATCATTAGAACATGGTAAAAGGTGAAGCAATGTGTTTCTTGCACTGCAGGGGTTCTGGATCATTAGAACATGGTAAAAGGTGAAGCAGTGTGTTTCTTGCACTGCAGGGGTTCTGGAACATTAGAACATGGTAAATGGTGAAGCAATGTGTTTCTTGCACTGCAGGGGTTCTGGATCATTAGAACATGGTAAAAGGTGAAGCAATGTGTTTCTTGCACTGCAGGGGTTCTGGAACATTAGAACATGGTAAATGGTGAAGCAATGTGTTTCTTGTAAGCGCTGCAGGGGTTCTGGATCATTAGAACATGGTAAAAGGTGAAGCAATGTGTTTCTTGCACTGCAGGGGTTCTGGATCATTAGAACATGGTAAAAGGTGAAGCAATGTGTTTCTTGCACTGCAGGGGTTCTGGATCATTAGAACATGGTAAATGGTGAAGCAATGTGTTTCTTGCACTGCACGGGTTCTGGATCATTAGAACATGGTAAAAGGTGAAGCAATGTGTTTCTTGCACTGCAGGGGTTCTGGATCATTAGAACATGGTAAATGGTGAAGCAATGTGTTTCTTGTAAGCACTGCAGGGGTTCTGGATCATTAGAACATGGTAAATGGTGAAGCAATGTGTTTCTTGCACTGCAGGGGTTCTGGATCATTAGAACATGGTAAAAGGTGAAGCAATGTGTTTCTTGCACTGCAGGGGTTCTGGATCATTAGAACATGGTAAATGGTGAAGCAATGTGTTTCTTGTAAGCGCTGCAGGGGTTCTGGATCATTAGAACATGGTAAATGGTGAAGCAATGTGTTTCTTGTAAGCGCTGCAGGGGTTCTGGATCATTAGAACATGGTAAATGGTGAAGCAATGTGTTTCTTGTAAGCGCTGCAGGGGTTCTGGATCATTAGAACATGGTAAATGGTGAAGCAATGTGTTTCTTGTAAGCACTGCAGGGGTTCTGGATCATTAGAACATGGTAAAAGGTGAAGCAATGTGTTTCTTGTAAGCACTGCAGGGGTTCTGGGTTTCAGAGGTTTTTTGGAATATATGAAGAGAGCTTAGATTCATTGGATTAAACAATACTCTGAAAAATTTGAATAACATGAGAACCCTCACTCAAATAGTTGAAAAACAGTAGACTCAAGACCACATTCCATCTTACAGTAGGTCTTCATTTTGTGTTGTCTTTGTGCAGCAGTTTGTAAGTGGGAATGGAGTTACATTAGTCACTTCGTACACACATGTCTTGAAAGTGCTATCTTGAACAGATCACAGTTACAGTTCAGAGATGTATCGTTAGTAAATCGTGTGCTAACTTCTCTTGTTTGCTGTGCTGACTGGATTTTTTGTTTCTTTCTTTTGTCTGTTATTGTCGTTTGTCTGTTCCTAACATCTCTCTGCTTAGTCTGCCTTATCCCGTAGTGCCTCTTCCTTACCCCTCACCCTCAATCAGGAGTTTTCCTTGCCAAGCAATTCACCTTTTCCTACCATGCAGGATGTCGCTGAGAACGGCTATTCCGCGGCGACGGACGAAACACAGCCGAGGCTCACCGCATCCCCGTTGACGGAGAGGAAGGAGGGCAAACAGAGGGAAGAGCGCAGGCCAATCACAGTGCATTTTGGGCAGGTGGGTGGAGCTCTCTTTTTCTTTCATCTCTTTTCCTTCCATTTTCTTTTACAGCAGACAAAAATAACTGAAGCCCCTCGTGACTTAGATGTAGTTGTAGCTAACAAACTATTGTGTGTACTTCCGTTCTCTCTGTGAGTCTCAAGCATTAGTGTCTGACAGAGTGCTCAATACCTGCTAGGAACTGACAGTTAGGGGTCCCGCACCAAAGGGGAACCCACTAAATGAAAGGACATTTATCTACAGGTAATGTGCGCTGAGGAGAATATTACTGCTATTGTAAACCCAGAACCTTTTAAAATGTGTTTTTGAGTTTATTTTGAGTCACATGGGCTATTTGAATGCAGTTTTGTAAGTTTCAAGATTCTAAAGTCCTGTTGGATTTCAGAGGCTGAGACGATCCATGAGGTTAATAATGTAATTCATGGTAATATGAGTAATTCTCAAGTATTAAAACAGCCTTTTATTTGTATTTATATGATGGTAACGTATGTCACACTAACTGAGAGTCAGTTGTTTCCTTTTCTTTAATTGGAAAACATCTTGAAAGCTGTCGGCTGTGTAGATTCTGTTTCCAAGGCCTGTTTGATGACTTTATTTCCATTAGGTAATGGTAAACAGATACACCGATGGGAGATGGCATCCCATAATTTGCTCGAGGATTACTGACTGTTCTTTCCTACAGACTTGCTGACAGGTTAAAACTTTATTTCTCCAGCTGTCAGGGAGTACTCGGGCTGCTGGCAGCCCTGCCAGCGGCAGCCTGTGCTTCACTTCATAAATAGAAGGGAAAACAGGACAACCAATTAGACTTGAAAATACAATAACATGGTACAACTTTTGCCTAATTTTACCTTCACTCCGAGCTCATTTTGACGCACAGCTATTTACCATGCATGTATTTACAAAGGCAGCAGATTCAATGGCTAGGCAATGTCCCGTGGTCAAGCCCTGTCTAAGCAGCGGCTGTCCAAGTGGATAGCAGACACGGTCAGCAATACCTATAAGCTGGCAAACTTGCCCCCTCCAGAGAAGCTCACTGCCCATTCTACCAGGGGCCTGGCAACTTCGTGGGCTTTATTCCAGGGTACATCTGTCAAGGACATATGCATTGCAGCAGTGTGGGCTACTCCCTAAACCTTCACTAGGTTCTACAGACTCAATGCTGTGATTCCTCAGAATGTCCTTGTGACGGCTTGGGTGTACTCACCCATTCGGTAGTGATTACATTTTGGTTACATACGGGCTGTTCTCACAGAGCACTTGTGACCTGACTGCAATGTGCTGGTTCACCCACATTTTCACAAGGTCATATATCAGGACCTAACTGACCTGTCGCTTGCGATGTGTGCAGGTTTCTCATGAGCGTTTTAGTTTAAAAAAACAAAAAAAACAACACATACACATGCAAAACCCAATGAAATAATTAAATAATTATGTATTTCTGGAAGTGGAGTCAAGTTACAGCTATGTGAATTTAAGTAAACTATTTCTTTATTCTTACCCAGATATGCACAATTCACAAGTTGACTCAATAAAGTAATGCGTGGAGTGGTTGTCACAAATTACTGGACTGGAAGGGCTCTTGCTGTTCTGAACCCCCAGAATCCTGGTAAAATAATCCAATTGAAAAGGAGAAGAGTACTTGGAGTTTAGCACCACATTATGGAGACTCAGCCAGATTCAGACAATAGACTTTGATTGTCAGCCACGGCTGTTTACTGTCTGAAGAAGTGCCCATCCTGTCAGCGTCCTTGAATGCAGTGTGCGCTTTGCCTTGTTAACAAATACAAGCAGCCCCCTGTCTAGCTTCTCAGTAAAACAACCTTTTCAAAGTTTCAATCCCACATTTTAAACTGTAGCTTGATTAATTTATTAGCTGAACCTGGTCAGATTGGAAACCTCGGCTGTCTTATTACCCAAATGTAAGTAAAGATAACATCCTTTATAGCCGCAGACAGCCGGGAGAGGAGGCAGCAGGAACACCTAACGATTCTGTATGCTTTTATTTTTCAGACATTAAAATTATGAAATTCATTCCGTTAACTTGTCACATTCTTGCTTGCGGGTCACTGAACTTTTAAGGCTTCAGTGAGATAGCTGTGCCTGCCTGCCTTGCAAAGCGAATCAACATTTTAAATGTGTTTTTTTTAAATCTAAGAAAATAAATGTCAAAGCAGTCTTGGGTGCTGGAGAAGGTTCTTTATGCAAATGAGGAAGCTTTTTGTTTTAGCGTTTGTCGCTTGTTTTACACATCTGAAAACACTCTGCTGGCAAAGCGCAGGGAAGGCAGTATTCTTTTTTAAATGCATGCATGGGGATTAGGGTCGAGCCCCACATATCAGTGATGCAGTCTGCTCACGGGTGCACTGGCAGCTCAGTAAGCCTAGCCAGAGTGGTGAGAAGCCTTAATTGAGACATGCTGTCAAAGTGACAAACACATTTGCATACAGTCTATTTATTTTTGCCGGAAAGGGCCTCACTTTGCTGCTGGTTGAACATTTATAATCAGCTCTCAGTAAGCGAGTCTGCAGAGCTGGCCTGCACTGCGTTTTCAAGGGATGACGTGACGTGGCAAAAGGGGGATGGGCTGTGATTTTTAAAAACACTTTTCTTTGTCTTCCTTTCTTTATTTTTTTGTGTCAATATCTTTATTTTTCTCATTGTTTTACTTCATGAAACTAACAGTGTAAAAACCATTTAAAGTGGCAGTCTCTTCTACTTTAGGCCCTTCTACATTGAATCAGTTGTTGAACTTTGTTTTTTTAACTAGAAATGTATAAAACAACGTTATTGTTGCTAGGATACAATATGTAAACTCATCGCACTAACTAATGGCTACTTAATACAGGTACATTAAAAACAGCGTTTTTTATCTGAGTGCGTATTTAAATATAATTATACTGTATATTACACAAAACAGTGATGCAACACCAACTGCTATTGTTCACATTCAAAAAACACTTGTAATGTGGAATTTCAACGGCAATAAAAATGTATGCATTTTTTATTTAAAGCATGTCATTTGTAAGCAGCTTCTATGTGAAATGTTGCTTGTGCTGCCCTCTTCATTTAAATACGTTGCCTGTGGCCGTCAGTTAGCGGGGTGTATGTAAATGTCCCTACTATTTTTGTGTGACAGATCTTTAGTAAAATTGTGTTCATGAATAACTGATTAATGGATACCTGTGTTGCTGCTGTTCAGATTTCCTTGAAAGCATAATCAGCAACAGATCATTTCATCTAACAGCAAGGTGTTTTGATATCTGTATTGTAATGAAAATGCACATTCACTGCATGCATTCGTCTTGTGGTGCTAATGGTGGATTTGACTACTGCTGGCTGCTGACAATTGCATTGTCCCAGTTGTTTAGTGTAATTGTCAACTTTATATATTAGTTTGAAGTTTAAACTTGTAGTGTACAGCATTGTATTGGAAAAACTGTACAGTACATTGCCAAAACAAGTACTGAATCAGTATACAACACACTGAAAAGGAGACCAGTGTTAATGCTGATATGCTATTGAGACCATGGTTATAACAAAATAAAAAAATGCTGAATCATGCCTAGTGCTTTTACTTAAACATGTAGCAATGTCACTTGATGTAACTGTATTATACAGCAGTATTTTTAAAATAAATGAAAACATTGCTTTGCATTGTGATTGTGAGTAGCTACCGTTTTACAGTTCTGCATTTCTATAGGCTGTACTGTATAACACATTGTATTGGTAAAAGACCGTCGCTTCTCGTGTTCACTTTACAGTACCTGCTAGTTAGAGCAGGCAGTTTTTAACACAGGTCTGTATAGACAGGGTAGGATTATCCTGTCCAATTTGTACAGCGCACAGAAGGTTCTTTGATATGCTGTGAGAATTCATATTGCATGTGTTTTTTAAATGCAAGGTAGCACTATGGGAAGGTATAGTATTTCTGCAGATTTGATGGTAGTTGGTATTTATTGAATAGAGCATTGCAGATAGCCTCAGGGTGCCCTAGCCCTGTGCCGGGCTGAGACTCTCCTTCAGGCTTCATGGTGTGTACGCGAGCTTCAGGCTTACATGTGGGTGTTTCTGGAGATTCAGACCTGACTGCTGGCACAGTGCAGAATAATATAACATAAAGTAGCCACGTCCTTGTCACATATGCATCATAGCTGAGGCTAAACTTTTCTTTTGGGATGGCAATTACCATGAGGCCTTATAGAACATGCTCTGATTTCAGGCACAAGTTAAATTGTGTTATTAAGGCCAGTCAAGTTACCAAGGAAAAGTGGCCTTAATGCAGGGTGGACTTACTACATGCTTAATAATACCGATTTTTACTGATTAATACTTTAATGATTAGTTTATCAGTTTTCTTGATATTGTTTATTTCAGTTTACTTGGTAGCTTGTTAGTCTGATTAGAAAGGTAATTTAACAGTTTGTAAAAAGAAACCACTGGTGTGTGTGTTGGCTTGCAAGCCAAACTAAAAACATACGCACTGTTTTTCTTATCTTCGTCATAAGGTTGCAAAAACAATCTGTCCCATTTCAAATACAAACAAATGGGTTTATCTTTAAATCATGTTAGGAGAAGTGAGACCAGTTATAACAAACAGATCCGTTTAAACTAGTATATTTGAAATTGTGGAATTTATGGTGTGACTCATCGAGAACTAGAAAATATTAAAAGCATGACAATTGTGAATATTTAGACTTTTTTGTATGCATTGTCTCACTGTTCATCGCCTATTGCAGTGGTGCGTAAAGTGGGGGTTATAGAGATGAGCTGTTGCAATAATGTTTGAAGAGGCAAGTGTCAGTGAAACTGCAGTGAACAGAGTCGAAATGAGGCTTCTGCGTATGGGTGCAGAGTGTAAAATGTATGCTAAGACAAGGGGGTGTCATTTAAAAAGTTTCCGCACCACTGGTCTGTTGTACCCACAATAATTAAAAGTCTGTTTTTTTTTTGTAGTTATCAAATAGCCGTTTCTCTTCTGAAGGCATTGTCGTGATGCTAGCGCACTGTGCTGTTGTGTGTATTGTCTTTCTTATATTGTGTATAGCTATATCTTATCCTAAGGGGAGGTGATAAAGTTGAACAGTATTTTCTAAAGGATATAGTGTGCGCTGACACTGTCCTGGTGGATTGTCCAGTGGTTGCTCTTTGTTAGGAAGGTGCTGGTGGAGATGTTTAATAAAGCTCAGGGATCTCTGGCACCTGATTGTCCAGTGGTTGCTCTTTGTTAGGAAGGCACTGGTGGAGGTGTTTAATATCTCTGGCACCTGATTGTCCAGTGGTTGCTCTTTGTTAGGAAGGCGCTGGTGGAGGTGGTGTTTAATAAGGCATGGGGATTTCTGGCACCTTTGCTTCTTGTTTGCTCTCTGAGGGCTCTGGGTTGCTGCAGTGAGATGATCATTACAGGAGCTCTCACCGGCATGAATAACATTGTCTCACATATTCCAGGCTCGCAGCGGCAAAGTGAAATGTCACTCCTGTCAGGCAGCCAGTGCAGGTACTGTAGCAGACTGTAGTCGATACAAATTGGAGACTTGAATATTCCCAGAGCATTGGGATGTTCTTCAATTGGGGCTGAAGAAAAACAGTTGTTAACCTATTAGCTGGTAGTATTAACTCGTGGATTGAAGGATTGACTGACACTGAGCGAGGGAGAGAGACTATAGGGAAAAGCCACTGGGTGACGTGATGTATTGTCATCTCATGGTTTAATCCACTTAATGCGTGCCATCTCTGTCTTGAGTAATGGCTGTCTGTCTTTACCCTATTCTGTTATTATTATTATTATTATTATTATTATTATTATTATTATTATATACAGTATATATACACATTTTTGTAGCGAGAAATAAGAGTGTAATGATTGAGCCGGTGTCTAATTTTCGAATATAATTACAATAGCAAAATGAGTTTATGATGTTAGTAGCCTGAGGCATTATGAATAGTTAGAAAAAAACGTGCTGCAGTAGAAATAGGCTTCCAGTAAAAACATTAACCCTTCGCGGTCCATTTATTTAGCGCTTGTCAGACGCGTCAGGTCCAATTTATTTTCACATGCGCTGTTTAATTTTTATTATCAGATATGCCTTTTTTTTTGCTTCATTCAGCTCCTATCAGTCTCACTTGGCCATTGAAAGGTTTTCTGTAGAAAAAACGACTAGAGGCCTGTGCTTTACGTCTTTTTGATGATGTTGGACAGAGTCCGAGATCGGACTGGAAAGGGAAAATTGTAATGTCGGACCAAAGGGTTAAACTTGTACCACTGTGGTGAACAAACATACATATAAAAATAAAGAAGTAAAATAAAAAACAGAAAAACAATAACACAGAAAACAGTTCCCTATTATAGGTTGATTAAGAACATTCTTCTAAACAAAGTTATACAGTAAAAACTGTAAAAATCGCCATAGCAACTTTGTTTGGATTAATAAGTTCAGTAACCTAACTATAAGAATATTACGTTTAATGGTAATGTTAAAATTGATTTTGTCAGCATGACATTTTTGTAATGGAAAACTCCAAAACACTTTGTTTATTTGAATCATATCTGTACAGATCTCTTGGTTCCAAAACAGTTTGTCTGAATCATATCTGTACAGATCTCCTTCCAAAACAGTTCCTGTTAATCATATCTGTACAGATCTGCTTCCAAAACAGTTTATCTGAATCATATCTGTACAGAACTCTTTCCAAAACAGTTCCTGTTAATCATATCTGTACAGATCTCCTTCCAAAACAGTTCCTGTTAATCATATCTGTACAGATCTGCTTCCAAAACAGTTTGTCTGAATCTTATCTGTACAGATCTCCTTCCAAAACTGTTCCTCTTAATCATATCTGTACAGAACTGCTTCAAAAAACAGTTTCTCTGAATCATATCTGTACAGATCCCCTTCCAAAATAGTACCTCTGAATCATATCTGTACAGATCTCTTGGTTCCAAAACAGTAGTCCTCTTCTTGTTCTAAAGCTCTGTACATCAGGTCCCCAGTATCTCCTCTAGAAAGAGCTGTACAGCAGGTGTCTCCAGTTTCTCCTCTAGAAAGCTTTGTACAACAGGTCCCCAGGGACTTCTCTAGAAAGCTCTGTACAGCAGGTCACCAGTTTCTCCTCTAGAAAGCTCCATACAGCAGGTGTCTCCAGTTTCTCTTCTTGAAAGCTCTGTACAGCAGGTGTCCCCAGTTTCTCCTCTAGAAAGCTCTGTACAGCAGGTGTCTCCAGTTTCTCCTCTAGAAAGCTCTGTACAGCAGGTCTCCAGTTTCTCCTCTAGAAAGCGCTGTACAGCAGGCCTCCAGTTTCTCCTCTAGAAAGCTCTGTACAGCAGGTGTCTCCAGTTTCTCCTCTAGAAAGCTCTGTACAGCAGGTCCCCAGTTTCTCCTCTAGAAAGCTCTGTACAGCAGGTCTCCAGTTTCTCCTCTAGAAAGCGCTGTACAGCAGGTCTCCAGTTTTTCCTCTAGAAAGCTCTGTACAGCAGGTCCCCAGTTTCTCCTCTAGAAAGCTCTGTACAGCAGGTGTCTCCAGTTTCTCCTCTAGAAAGCGCTGTACAGCAGGTCTCCAGTTTCTCCTCTTGAAAGCTCTGTACAGCAGCTCCCCAGTTTTTCCTCTAGAAAGCTCTGTACAGCAGCTCCCCAGTTTCTCCTCTAGAAAGCTCTGTACATCAGGTCCCCAGTTTCTCCTCTAGAAAGCTCTGTACAGCAGGTCTCCAGTTTCTCCTCTAGAAAGCTCTGTACAGCAGGCCCTCAGTTTCTCCTCTAGAAAGCTAAGTACAACAGGTCTCCAGTTTCTCCTCTAGAAAGCTCTACACAGCAGGTGTCCAGTTTCTCCTCTAGAAATCTCTACACAGCAGGTCTCCAGTTTCTCCTCTAGAAAGCTCTACACAGCAGGTGTCCAGTTTCTCCTCTAGAAAGCTCTACACAGCAGGTCTCCAGTTTCTCCTCTAGAAAGCTCTGTATAGCAGGTCTCCAGTTTCTCCTCTAGAAAGCTCTGTACAGCAGGTCTCCGGTTTCTCCTCTAGAAAGCTCTGTACAGCAGGTGTCTCCAGTTTCTCCTCTAGAAAGCTCTGTACAGCAGGTCTCCAGTTTCTCCTCTAGAAAGCTCTGTACAGCAGGTCTCCAGTTTCTCCTCTAGAAAGCTCTGTACAGCAGGTCTCCAGTTTCTCCTCTAGAAAGCTCTGTACAGCAGGTGTCTCCAGTTTCTCCTCTAGAAAGCTCTGTACAGCAGGTCTCCAGTTTCTCCTCTAGAAAGCTCTGTACAGCAGGTCTCCAGTTTCTCCTCTAGAAAGCTCTGTACAGCAGGTCTCCAGTTTCTCCTCTAGAAAGCTCTGTACAGCAGGTCTCCAGTTTCTCTCTAGAAAGCTCTATACAGCAGGTCTCCAGTTTCTTCTCTCGAAATCTCTACACAGCACGTCTCCAGTTTCTCCTCTAGAAAGCTCTGTACAGCAGGTCCCCAGTTTCTCATCTAGAAAGCTTTGTACAGCAGGTCCCCAGTTTCTCCTCTAGAAAGCTCTGTACAGCAGGTCCTCTGTTTCTCCTCTAGAAAGCTAAGTACAACAGGTCTCCAGTTTCTCCTCTAGAAAGCTCTACACAGCAGGTGTCCAGTTTCTTCTCTAGAAAGCTCTACACAGCAGGTCTCCAGTTTCTCCTCTAGAAAGCTCTACACAGCAGGTCTCCAGTTTCTCCTCTAGAAAGCTCTGTACAGCAGGTGTCTCCAGTTTCTCCTCAGAAAGCTCTGTACAGCAGGTCTCCAGTTTCTCCTCTAGAAAGCGCTGTACTGCAGGCCTCCAGTTTCTCCTCTAGAAAGCGCTGTACAGCAGGTGTCTTCAGTTTCTTCTCTAGAAAGCACTACACAGCAGGTCTCCAGTTTCTCCTCTAGAAAGCTCTGTACAGCAGGTGTCTCCAGTTTCTCCTCTAGAAAGCTCTGTACAGCAGCTCCCCAGTTTCTCCTCTAGAAAGCTCTGTACAGCAGGTCTCCAGTTTTTCCTCTAGAAAGCTCTGTACAGCAGGTCCCCAGTTTCTCCTCTAGAAAGCTCTGTACAGCAGGTGTCTCCAGTTTCTCCTCTAGAAAGCGCTGTACAGCAGGTCCCCAGTTTCTCCTCTAGAAAGCTCTGTACAGCAGCTCCCCAGTTTCTCCTCTAGAAAGCTCTGTACAGCAGGTCTTCAGTTTCTCCTCTAGAAAGCTCTGTACAGCAGGTCTCCAGTTTCTCCTTTGATGAAAGCTCTGTACAGCAGCTCCCCAGAGTCTCCCCTAATGAAAGCACAGTAGCTCGCTGTGCAGAAGGAGTCATGCAAGCGAGGTTTGAATCCCGCTCATGCCAAGCTGCCGATAGTGAGGTACTCTGTGTGACACCTGCAGGGCTGGGCTGGAGACTGTGCTGGTGACAGTGCAGCCAGCGATGGTCCAGCATTGTTCTTTAGTCATCCTAATCAGTAAGAGGGTTGCATCTATGTGTAGATAATCTAATTGGGCATTTCAAATTGGGTAGAAATGCAGTTAAAAAAAAAAAACTATGAAAAAGTGTATACAGATGAAGCCATTGCACAATTAACAATTCATCACTGTGGTATTCATAAATGAATGTAAGTCAGTCAATTTTTACAGTCTTTAACACAGTCAGTAGTCTCTCTCTCTCTCTCTGCAAAGTAAAGCTCTTGTTTCTTGATAACACATTATTTCATTTGATTCAAGACTACAGATGTGTTATGTTCAATACAGTAACACTTTGAAGACATAGTGATTGTATTCTGATTATTCCTGGTTTCTTGATTAGCAATAGTACAGTCATAATTTGATTGTCTAAACACATTTTCATCCCCTGGTCCCAATTAGTTTGGTAAAGATTTTGTAGTATTGTGGAAATTTGATTTTATTTAAAAATGGTAATTTATTGAAACCATCTTTCAAGTGGTTCACACATATTCACACAGAGTGGCTATTGAGCTGTGATCAGCAATACAGTCAGGCCTGGTGCAGCCATTCATCCATACAGCTCAGGAAATTAAAACAATTTTCTGACTCAGCTCCCCAGCTGACCTTACCAAAACAATAAGTTCTGCTGCATCAACACATTGATGCAAATCAGATGCAGTTCTGTAAATATGTCTTGCAAGTGTTGTGTTCCACCCTCTATGAATGACAAGTGCATTAATGTAACTATAGCACAGAAAAGAATGTGCTAAAAAATATGATTCAATCATTTATTAAAATATTATTTTGTTTTTAACATTCAAACCCATTTAATATCTGTGACAACTGGTGGCTCTGACTTATTGGGAGTTCAACAAGTACCTGGCAAACTAATAAGAAAAACACAGAATATACAACTAATATGTCTGTTTTGCTGTGTATAGTACTAGGTATTGCATTGATTACAATATATTTATATATTTTCAATATGTACAGTCTAATATTCTGCAGATAGCACAGCATTGTAATGCACAATGTAAGAAAGCTGTAAACATACACACCCGTTCTGTATGCTAGATTGGGTCAGAACATTTCAATACTGTACAGCAGCTTTCAGCTTTCATTCAGAGTTTGAATTTTATGCTTCTGTATTAGGATGGAAATCAGATGGCTGATAAATGTGAGTGATGTTGAGCAAACTGAGATAATAACCAGCATGGTGTATCAGGAGCGCGTTGCTTATTGACTGTATAATCTGGGGAGGGTCATTTCTGGTGATTATAGGCAGAGGGGTAACATTAAAACACTTGATATTAAGTGTTTCCATGTGATGTGAAACAGTTTAAAGCAATATTTTTTTTTACATTTTCTAAATAGTTAATTGGCTGTTTAATATCATATTATTTGTGTTTGTGCTTAGATCACTTTCACATTAGATGTCCTCACTCATCAAGAAAAACAAATTAAAGCAATTACTTTTTCATATTTTTATTATTTTTTTGAGGTTAAAGAAGCATGAAAATATCAAACGAACATGTTTTCACCAGTAAATATGCTAATACCAGTCAATTATTTTATCATATAATCAGCTTGCATACAGTAACAAGAATAAATGATCAATTATATTCTTTTCAAATAATTAATTACAGCTGCAATGTGTAAGATAAAAATAGGAAACTAGTTACCAGTTTCACAAAAACATGAAGTATTTCAATCAGCATAGGGTGCAAAAGATAAGCATATATACAAACCAGTCTGTTATAAATATACTTTCATTCATATTCAAATCAAGACAAGCAGTATTCAATTTTAGAATTTCTTGATAATTGATACATTAAAAATAATTTATATATTCAATTGTATAACTATTTTAAGATATCTGAATTAGTGAAATATACTTTATAACAACAGTTGACAAAAAGTGATACATACCCATGCGGAAAGGCATGGTTACCAGAAATCACATTATTCTATAATGGAATGCACTAAGATCTCAAATCATTATCATACTGTGTCAAAAAAGGGATTAAATCCAATTCCTCATTCATACCAAAAGGTGCAATGGTGTTAAGTGTGTAAGTCCAGAAAGCCTCACATCTCAATATTTTTTGATTAATATCACCACCCCTTCTTCCCATTTAGACCAATGCATTCCAATGCTTGTACATTGTGTTTAAACTCTTGAAAGTGTCTAGCTACTGGTGATGTAAGAGCACTTCATCTGATGGAACTTTTATGTTCACCTAGTCAAATTTTTGGTTGTCTTGAAGTCTTGCCTATATAACCAATACGACACGGACACAATAAGAAATAAATCACATGTGTAGCATTACATGTAATTCTTGTTCTTATTTTAAATATTTTTCCTGTACTTGGATGGACAAAGGAATCAGTTCTCAACATATTACTACAGGAGGCGCATTGAAGACAAGACAGAAAAAAGGCAGCCATTTCAAATCAGTGGAAAGTATATGCCAGTGCTGGTGCATAACAGATTGTGTAGAACTGCTTTCTAAACCATATGTGGACGAGAAAATTACAGAAAAATCCTTTTACATGTTGTTCTCAACAGTTCATCTCGACATTTAGAACTTAGGGCTTGTTGCTGCCTTTTCTTCAGAATCCCCACAGATCCTGCCAAACTATATAGTTGAATAACAGGTAAAAAATGAAAGCTGTTCGTCGTAAGCAGTGTGTTTTTATCAGTCGGAGTTCTATAAACTGTTGTACTTAATCTACCCCAGTCGTTAATCACGTTCAGAAAGCGATCACTTTGCCATGCTTACTAACTAATATCCTTTTTCAATCACCAGAGCCTCTTGCGAAAATAATTTCTGAAGGAGGCGGGCTGTAGAAGTGACCACTAGGGGTGTGCAGCTGGAATGTGTGCCTCCTTGTCAAGCGTGGCAACAATGTAACAGTTACATAAATTACAGCTGTACTCTTATAGCGCTTATTTATTTAAACCAGCTGCCTTGACACATTCAGCATATAAGAGTTGTAAGCTACTGTGTTCATTTGTAAGCCTGGTAAATATCAGAGACAGCAAGATATAACCTGCACATTGTATTCCGCAGAAATAAAGACCAAATGACTCACAAGAAAATGCTCACAAGACCCTTTTTAAGGTTAGAATTTGTATTGTAAGCAGGTTGGCGTTGTGAGTTATTGTGCTCTTTAGGGTTAGCGTGTACACTCAGTGCTTTGAGAGTCCCTCTCGTAGTGGAGGTCTTTCCTGGTGCTGCACATTGGAGTGAAGCTGAAACCCCAGGAGTGCTTCTCATACTGTACAGCAACAACTTCATCAGGAATCCGTGTTGATTCAGGGTTTGGAAGGGATCAGGAACATGACCGCAGGAGACTTTATTATATCATTCAAAGCATGGGCTGACTCACTACACGTTTACATGGTCTCCTGGTAGTTTTCTGTATAGTAGTTCTGAAGTCATGCACGTAGTATTCAGAAAGCATATCAGAGTAGTGTTACTGTTTTGTTCTGTTTTCAGATGTAAATGAATATTACACAGGGAGGAGCTTCAAAGTCAATCTTCTTATATTTTTCATGTATTGATTTATTGATCAGTCTGTGTTAAGGTGCGTTCACCTGAGTTCAGGAGCTGCTCTTCAACTCTAGTTACTTACCATAGATATATGTGCCATAGGCTAGATAAGCTAAAGTGTTGTAAGAACCAACGCCATCTAGTGGCCGGACACCTTGGATTAAGTTTCCTTTTGTTTTGCTGACGATACACTGCGCTGCCCTAGATTGTACTGGCATACACCTTGGCTGATCTAGCCTACATTACGTATGTCTATGGGAGGCATCTAGAACGGTATAGCAGCTTCTGAACTTGTAGTAAAGGCACCTTAACCAAATACACAAAAACACAATATCTGAGCAATTGCACAATGAAGCATGAAGCACACAATTGCAAACGTCTTAACAAGTTGAGGAAACAGTACAAGAAATAAGTGAATGTCATTTAAAGCTACTTCCTCTTCAAATATTAATATTCATATTCTGATTCTATATGATATATGAGTTGTGGCTACACACACACTTTGATCTGACCTGAACGTTCAATCAGTCTAGAATGATGACGGTGCATGAGAAAAGAACTCCTAGTTACTATTATTCTTTATTGTCTTGCCTGTATCTTTCTCTGGAATATTTATTTAGCATATTGCAGTAGCCAGCGTGCCTGTTGTCTGCTGACTTTGCTGGTTGGTTTGTACACCGTTTGTTCCGATAAAGACCTTTGAGTGCATCAACTACAGGAGCAGCCTTATAATCTTACAGTTGGTGGGCAACAACCTTTATTAATAACGTAAACTTGCATACTATTAATTATAAAGTTAGAATTTGCTTTTGAACTTCTGGTGACTTTATAACTCACAAACATGGAGCACAAGTGCTCTAAATTATTTCTACTGCTTGAATGTTCCAGTGCTCAAATACAACAGTAAAATCACCTCAACCCATCCTCCTCATCCTCTGTCTGTTCTGTTTGTGTTCCCTTATTAGATTTGTTCTATAAAACATGTCTTCTCAACACTGTTTTTGTTTTTGTTTCTTCTAGATGTTGCATAAAATCCAATATATTTTGTTATTATCTTTTGTGTGTTCACCCACCAGCGTTTCCGCCATTTTGTTTCCTTTGGTCCTGATTTGTGAGTTTCCTCTTTCATGCATCCTGTATCCGTCATACATACCCCTATCATTTTTCTTTATTGTTCTGGTCATTAGAAACAAATGTCATGTCTTCACCCTTTTGTTTATGTTTTCATGTTTTGAGTTTTCAATGTGACTGAGTTTTTACTGTGACCCTTTGATACAGCCTGAGCAACAGCGGCCCCCCCGGCCTCCCCCTCCAAAGGTCCAGCGTTCCACTCGGCCCGTGAGTAATGAAGACTTCCCTTCCTGCTCTCTCCTCTAACAGTAAACCCCTGGTCTGCACGGCCCTGCCACTCTGTACTGTCTACATACTAAAAGCTTTTTTACAGCTGTGTTCCTAAGTATTTGGCTACATTTCCGATAACAAAACCAAACGTTTATGCTGATAGATGAAAGAAGCGTGTGAATAAATTAAACTGTGAGTGTACATTTCCCTTGGAATTTGATTGTACAGTAGTGTGCTTTAGATAATAGGGTCATTCCAACCATCTCAGATTTTGCATGAAAAATTCACCTGGGAGTTTTTGGGCCCGCTGAGTTCAGAAATGATAATTATTATTATTATTTTCCATCATGTGTAGTACCTCGTTCGACTCGTGATGAATAGGGGGAAAAAAATACCAAGAACACCTAACTCACTTTTGGCAAGTTGCCAGATGAGGGATAAGTGATGAAAAATGTTTGTCTTGCTGTAAGAACCTTACAAAATTTGTGAAACACTTTTGGTTTCAAAGCCCCCCAATGGTCATTAACCCACTCTGAAATTAGAATTTCTACCAAGTTTAGGCTGAAATAACTCACATGGAGGGGCTCCAAAAAATCACCCAAAGATATTTTTGGATAGATGTTGGTGAGATATACAAGAATGAAGCAAAACATTTTGTTATCTGCAGATTTTTGATTTTTTGCAGATTTTTTAAGTTGCATTTGTCATGCATTCGAACATTGCTTGTGGCCACTTTGCTGAGGCTAAAGAACCGCACAGTCCTGACCGAACTGGCATTATTCTTCAATTTTGCATTGTCTGGGGTTAGATGTATAGTAAAAAGTGACAGGGTGTGCTTCCAGTGGCACTAGCTTGGAGCTGAGGGGTTATGTGAAACTTTGATTTCTTTGTTACAGTGACACATTTGAAACTATCAAAACCTCAATTAGTTGCGTTTTAAAAACTACACTGATAGATAATCAGCCACCTGTCTGCTCGATTTTGCAGAAAATTCTAGTTTTGTGATCCAAGACGCTGCCCAAGGATTTCATTGGGACAATTCTCAGGCAACACTCCATCTGTTTGTGTTTTACTTCCATTGGGATGGTGAACTTGAGCACTGAAATGCAGCACTCCACGTCGACAGTGTATGCATTTCAGAAGGAGGTCATTCCTTTGATCAACTTCAAACGTGTACATTACTTCAGTGACGGAGCTGCTAGGCAGTACAAATATCGCAAAACCTTAGCTTGAACTGCAAACAGAAACTGCTGCCCTAAGTTGCAAATAGCATTGCGCTTGTTTAGTGTGTTTCATTCAAGATTTGCGACTGGTTTGCGACTCTTGTGACAGGCACAACACATTAGTACAGCTACCCCTTAGTATGGTACAGACTACCACAACTAAAACCCTTTCCAAACGGTCCCAATGGGTTTGTCTACATTCTACTTTATATGGAACAAGCATATTATTATGAGTACTATGTTAAAGTACATTTTTTATCATGACTGGATTTTAGCTTACAGTCAAACCTGTATTAAGAAACCATTCAAGGGACAAGGTGGTCTCTTAAAAGAGGGCCCATAACTTATGAAATTTCTATTCGTCTCTGACGTGCTTTCCTGTAATTTTGTCTTGCATACACTGTAAAAGCCAAAAGGTGTAATATGAACAAAAGGAAGTAAGTAATTTAACAGCATTCATTTAGATAATGCATTTACAAAACAAATTATTTTGTGAAAGTAATGAGTGCTTGCCTCAGGTCATACAAAATGTTTTAAATCCTTTGCAGATTTCAATGCCTGTGCTGCCTTTCAGGTACGTGTTGATTCATTGCATCCTGAAATCAACGCCAGCAGAAGATCTTTCTCTATTACCACGCACATTGTTTCCATACTATTATAAGTATGGCTTGAATTTTTCGGTGTTTATTTTCCTTTTAACGGTTTGCCTTTAAGTCTTAAGCCGCTACTTCCTAATCATGAGAACATTCTGTTAAATTAGCGGGAAAAAACAACACAACACGGACACATTGGAAGCTACCTAGTTCCCAGGCAAGTGCGAGAACGAAATACAAGTTAAAGTAGCATCTGGGGGAAGTGATTAATGTCATGGCTTGCTGTTGTGCTCGAATAATGAAGGTGAAACAGAACCAGCAAGTCAATCAGGACATCAAGGTGAAAAGGCACGACTTTGTTTAGTAATTAACAGTTTAATTAAGAGATAGAATCGGCTCAAAATATGGTCACGTGAACAAAAATAAAAACCTAAAAATTCAAGCCCTAGTTCTTTCCGTTTCAAAACGCTGTATCTTCATCTTTCTAGTGCCGAATTTTTCAGCAGTTTTTCTGACACTTACTGTCTTTACAAGTCTAATAACTTTAATTCTGTCATCTAGGGAGGAGCTTTTGTTTCTCCACGTTTTCTCTCTTCCTTTATAAGAGAGCGCTGTTGTTTTATTGAAGACCACTAAAATGGTTACCCTGTTCCTTTAATTTAGGACGTAAGGGGCCTACCATTTAAAACCATATTGTTCTTTTAACAATAGCCCTGTGTAAGGGTGCTTAATGCAGGTTTGAGTCCATTGCTGGGTAAGAGAATTGTGGTCGCTGGTCGCGTTAGACAGGCGGTCACTTAATACAGTAAAATAAAAGCACAAATATCATTGGGAGGAATTTCAAGTGGTCACTAAATTAAGGTGGTCACATGGTTTGACTGTATATACATATATATATATTGTAAGAATGTCCTAATGAAATATTCTTCTAGCATTATTTAAAATGTACTTTGTTTTGTTTTAAAAGCTCCTTCACACACCTTGGCTTCTCGCTTACTGTAAGCGTGTGGATTTCTTTCAGAGGCACAGGCACACATTCACAAAGGTAGCACGCTGTTTGCAGGAGGTGTGATGACATGTCTTCCTTGCTTTTTTTCTCTTTTTCAAAGCTACTAATTGTTTTGCAGACATGCATTAACACAGGATGTTTATGGTGTCAATTAAAAGTTTTTCTTTAACGATGAGTTTCTTATTACGGATTTGTGACCGTGCTAATTTGTTTGGGGGGGGGGGGGGGGGGGGGGGGTACAAAAAAAGTCTCAAGTGGAAGGAGCAAAGAAACAGACTGGGTTCCTCTCAAGCAAAGTCTTCATTATATACAAATTCCAGAAGAACAGTGATAGTCATACACACCTACAGTACAACCTCCCTGGCCAGCTTCAATAGGATGGACACCCGTTTTATTCTGTATTTTCTTCCTCTGCATGTGTTTCTTGCGTTTTTACTTTGTATTGTAATTTGACTACAAGCCAACGTTTTGAAATGTTCCAAAATAGTCAGGTGGTTCCTGGTTTCTGTTTTGCATTTCACTGACATACGTGCTAGCTTGTAGCTATCCAGAGTCATGCGTTATTGTCCCTCAAGAGATTTGCAAGCAGTACATACCTTTTTTTCATAAGTTAAAAAAATGACGTAATGACAGTATTATTCAGTAAACAGCCTCTCTGTTTATTAAATGAGAAAGATTGAAAGGAACCAACCTTATATCTATTGTAACTGTAAGAAACAAAGTCAAGTAAACAAACTGTTGTGCTACTGATTAACAATGAGCATTATGTCTGTGGTCTTTGTTGGTTTGTGATGAAGGTGTTTTTTGCTGTTTAAAGTTAATGCACTGTGAAGTGCAGCAAAGTTACAGGAATGTGATCCCCTAGTTCACGACCTTATCCCTGACTTAAAGCTTTGAGCTCATTCAGAATTACCCTCCACTTCTATAGGGAGAAGAAGAAAGGCATTCCACTAATTAGAGTGAAAAGGAACTGTACATAAGAGTGGAGATTCTCTCTTTGCAGAGATTAGATGTGGTCACTGCTCCTGTATTCAAAGCACATTCATATATGCCTGGTCGAATTCGTCAGGTTGAAAACCCAGTGGGAATTCTGCCTTTCTTCCTCATGTGCCGATAGGCCAGGGCTCCAAATCCTTCTTAGCATTTCTGTGCAAACTAAGCCCTGTGCCGCTGACACTGGAGGGGCAGAGCCTGGCTTTTTCTAAAGCTGCACAGAAAGGTGAAAGTATTCGCAGCACGATGACAGGCCGGCTTCACGCATCACCTTCCAGCTCAGGCTTAATTAAACAGCCTTTCTTTTCCTCTTTTTTATTCCTCCCTCTCCCTTCTTTATGTCCTATCACCCCTAATGAAGCGGTCTTCTCCATTGCTCCTGCTGATTGCCAGTCCTTCTTTTGTTTGTTGGCAGTGAGGTCTGACAGCTCAGCTCCCCTAATTAGCTCTGTTGTTCTTTTCCTTCCATGTTTCACCCTGTTGCAAGTTCAGACAAACTTGCCACAAAACTTTATCCCTCTCCACCCCTGGTCCTGCGCACACAATACTCAGCCTTGAAGGTAGGGGAGGCGGGTTTGCACCAAATCTGCCCTCTACTGGATCTGCCAGCCTTCAGTAGCCTCCTTTATTTCTCTAGCAGTTGTCATGTGGCTGCCTCACGTCCCTCGGTTCCATGGCTTTCTCTTTTATTTATTTATGTGTGCACCGTCCACACTTAAAAACCTGTTTGTAGTTTAAGTGGTCCTGATTTAAATTTTCTGCACCCTGCTATAAATAGAAGCTTGAAAATAGAATGTTGGTTTGTATACATGGTTTTAGTTTACAGTGTTCTCAAAATTGTAACCGTAACTTCAGACAACCATTTTTCCAAATGCAGGGTGCATAAGAGATTACATTGTGAAGTTCAGGCAAAAGCACCACAAAAGCGAAGCTGTGCAAATTTGGCTAAAAGGAGTCTTCACAATTGTTCAGTGTGTTTTTTGCACCTCATAAGACACAGCTAGTGCTGACATCACATCTAATCTAACCTACAGTATGAACAGTTTTTCTTCATTTCACACAGTAATAGTGCAGTTTTGTTATTAAGATTCTGACAGAGCTGACCACGTGTGTGAAAGAAATCTAGAAGTTATTAGGTATTTAAATTCTTGACCTTCATCAAGTGTTTGAATCACTCTGGCATTTGAGGCACCTCACTATATGTGTATTTACCTTGAAAACTATTATCACAAAAAATGTGGAGGTGAATGAATTGTGCCTGGCAATGTTTAGGCGCTATATCAATGTAATAAAACTATTAAAATGAAATTTGGAAGCTTTTGCTGTTAACTTTGAAAGAATACAGCAGTTATTTAGGACCCCTGTCAACCGTTAACCGTTTCTACTCAACAGAGGATATTTGTTTACCAGAATCACGAGCATCAGAATAAAGCAAATACTTTTCTTTTAAATCAATGTTTACAATAGTTTACTCATGCTCTGTGCAGACTAGGCATAATCTGCAATTCTCACCATCATTTGAGGACCACATGAAGTCATATCTTCACACACACCCTCACACCTGCATAACTAACTAGCAAGCACTGCTGTTGCTGTTGATACCATTGCCATGGTAGTGGTCAGGACAGTCCCTCCATAACCTTGGCTGATAATACACTTTTTAACACACGTTTTCAATTTCCTTGCACATAAATATTGGAAAACAGTAAGTATATAAAAAAAAAAAAAAAAAAAAAAAAAAAATACATTTATGACAGAATTGTGCAAGTCATTTGCAGGAAATAGAGTTCATGAACTTTTCATGCAGGCCCCCCCCCAATGTCCCTAACAGTGTTGTAGCTGTGCATTTGAATACTTCTCATTGTGTGTCACTCACCAGTCCAGTAAGGTGAGCTACAGACACTTTATCAATCTGGATTTCAGCAACCTCAGCTGAGTTTTAACAACTCAAACCCTGCGAGCAGTCTGTCCCCTCCAGCAAGAGAACCCTTTCCCTGTGCACCCAATGGAAGCATACACCTCTGTCCACAGGGGCCTGGTTCAGCTGCAATTCCTTTTGAAGCTCACTGTGTAATACAACAACAATTAAATAATTAAAACTACCTTGGGTTTGAAGAAACTGTTTTGGTTTTTTTTTTCAGGCTAAGAAAGAGTTTCTGAAATTCAGCTAATTGTCATGGCTAGTTTTTAAAAGGAAATTAAGGCATTAATAGAAATGCCTCTACCAGCCCTTGTTAAAAGTTTTAAAGTGAACTCTGCTTTTTAATAGCATTCCTGCTGGTGATGGTAATGATGAAAATACAGTAATAATAATAATAATAATAATAATAATAGATGGCTTGGGGTGTATCACAAGACACAATGGGGGTTTTCATAGAAGAGGCAGACGCTTCTCTCCGTGTAGTTATGTATCCCCCAGTTACACCGTAATGTGAGACGTACTCTGAGCTGTTCTTCAGTGCTGCTGAAGTCAGTGCTGCTTGCACTTCAATGGAATCAGTAATTCAGCAGCAGGCTGTGCTGTGAATGGGAGCCTCTGGCGTTTGTTCATCGTTGTCCTGTTATCACAAAGCACCCCAATCCTGAACACCCCCTGCCATCCAGTCCTTATTTTCATTGTGAAATCATCTGTTCATACATTTTAATATATGGGTTATTTGAAGAAGGAATCTTTTTAAAATAGTGTTTTATGAATAAAATGGGATATTTTGATTTTTTTAATTTGTTTTTTTTTAATACAGAAACCAGAGTAGACCAGTTGCATGAATATGAATACTCACTTTAATATTTCTGTTTTTTAAAGTTTAAAACTTTGAGCCCTTTTAGCACATTGTGTGTTGATTTGATCAAAGCAGAATGCTGTAGAACTGGGGAATCCCCCTGGTTTGCATGGACCACCCAGGCGTGCTTCTCCTGGGCTTACCCCACAGGCCAGGTTACTGCATGGAATCTAGCAGGCTTCCACGCTACTGTCAAATGCTCTAATAAAAGTCAGCTGTCTTATCCCATTGGGGTATAGGTTGATCAAATCAACCCCCAAGTCAAACCTGGGATAACTGTTCAGTGTCTTTTACTGAAAAATAAATACAACTAGGCATATAATTATACATCAGGTCTGCAGTGATCTTTCCTATACTATAATTATACATCAGGTCTGCAGTGATCTTTCCTATACTATAATTATACGTCAGGTCTGCAGTGATCTTTCCTATACTATAATTATACGTCAGGTCTGCAATGATCTTTCCTATGCTATAATTATACGTCAGGTCTGCAGTGATCTTTCCTATACTATAATTATACGTCAGGTCTGCAGTGATCTTTCCTATGCTATAATTATACGTCAGGTCTGCAGTGATCTTTCCTATGCTATAATTATACGTCAGGTCTGCAGTGATCTTTCCTATGCTATAATTATACATCAGGTCTGCAGTGATTTTTCCTATACTATAATTATATGCCAGGTCTGCAGTGATCTTTCCTATAAAAGTAGTGCAATCTGTACCCGAGACCGCTTATTTAAACCTGTGTGCAGTCCTGTGATGTTTAAATATAGTTCAAATTATTTTAAAGTATATTGCTGTTTTAGGGTTAAGAACATATATGAATGTCATAGACTAAGGCCAGAGTTCATACTTGGCTGTGGTTATATCCAGAATAAAGTGCAGCAGTAACTAAACAGCACTGGGTAGACGAGGTCGAAGCTTTCAGAAATCACAATGAATCATGTTGTTTCTTGCTCGTTAGAAGCAGTCATTTAGAAAGCTCTCCAGCTTCGTTCACACTGGTCAGTCTGCCTGGCTTTGTGGGGATTGTTTAAAGAATTAAAGCATGGCCATGTCAAAGCTGGTCATGCATAGCTAAAAAGCCAACATGCCTTTAATAATCATTAGTGATATCCCTGCCAACAACAAGGTAACTGGAATTCATTACACTCATTCAAAGAGGGCTTTAAGGGGTGAGGGGATTAGCGCTCCACTCAAACAACGGTCAACCAGAGACCCAGAGATTTGCAAACATTTTATTATTGAATGCACCATGAAAAATGAAGACAAGGTCTACTAAATTTTGACTACAACAAAAATATTTACTATGGAAGTCGCATTTAATGGACCTACCACATAGGGTATATTTGCTGAAACAAGCTCTTTCTCTTTCTCTCTGTATATTTATTCATATTCATAGTAAAATGCTTCTCTGCTTCTACAGATCTTTTCTGTGTCATTGTACTTGAAACTAGCCTTGGCAACCTGGCTTCAACATGGTTCAGTGGAAACAACATGTTACCTTTGAGCTGAGACCTCTTTCTTCTTGTATTTGTGATGTTAATAAGGTGGTCAATACTTCTCATCCTGGATTCATTCAGTAAAACCCATTTAATATTACTTCAAAGAGACATAGTTTTATTGATGCCTCAAATATTCCTATTTTTCTACGGAACTTAGAACTATAGTGCTATTACTACTCATAATTGATTTTTTAAATAAGAGCATGTACAACATATTGTAATATTAAAACACAACAAAGCACATGCAGTACACATTTACAGTGTTCAGTTTGCTATATTGTGCTGCAGTACTTTGTCAGAACAGTTCAATACTGGACAGTAACTTACAGTTAAAAATCTAATTGTGTGCTTTTCTTTCCCAAAGTGATATTAAGTGTGGAAATCAGGTGTATGACTGATAAATCAGATATTGGTGTCTTAATAACAAAATTGATTTTTTTTTTTATTGATAGTTCAGCACCTCAGTGTGACACATCCAAATTTACACATTTATATATATATATATATATATATATATATATATATGTGTGTGTGTGTGTGTGTGTGTGTGTGTGTGTGTGTGATGGTGCAGCTGATAATATAGTATTGATATACCTGTACTGACTTGGAGGTATACAGCTGCCAACCAGGCTCCTACTATCAACTCTCTTAAAATCTGCCAAATCTACGTCAAATCCTGTTCTGGCTGCAACTGACAGGACGATACTGCTTTTACATATTGCACTCATATATATATATACACACACACACACAGTGGCTCTCAAAAGTATTTAGCACCCTTGGACTTTACCATATTTTCTTGTGTTACAATATGGAATCAAAATTGATTTAATTAGGAGTTTTTGCCACTGATCAACACAAAAAAAGTCCATAATGTCAAAGTGAAAAATAAATTCTACAAATTGTTCTAAATTAATTGCAAATATAAAACAGAAAATAATTGATTGCATAAGTATTCACTCCCTTTGCTATGACACACCTAAATAAGCTCTGGTGCAACCAATTGTCTTTAGAAGTCACTTAATTAGTTGAATGGAGCCCACCTGTGTGTGATTAAGGTGTTTCACATGATTTCAGATTAAATACACCTGTCTCTGGGAGGTCCTACTGTTGGTTAGTACATTTCTTAACAAAAACTACATCATGAAGACGAAGGAACATTCAAAGCAAATCTGGAATAAGGTTCTTCAAAAGCACCAATCAGGGGTAGGATATAAGAACATTTCCAAGGCACTGACTATCCCCCGGAGCACAGGAAAGTCCATTATTAAGAAATGGAGAGAATATGGCACAACTGTGAATCTGTCTAGAACAGGCTGCCCTCAAAAACTGAGTATCCAGGAGAGAAGGGTACTAGTCAGGGAGGCCACCAAGAGGCCTATGGCAACTCTAAAGGAGTTATAGTCTTCCACGGCTGAGCTGAGAGACACTGTGCATACGGCAACAATAGCCCGGGTGTTTCACAAAACTGGCCTTTATGGGAGAGTGGCAAAAAGAAAGCCATTGTTAAAAAAAAATCACATCAAATCTTGGCTAGAGTTTGCCAGAAGGCATGTGGGAGACTGAGACCAAGTGAAAGAAGCTTCTATGGTCTGATGAAACCAAAATAGAGCTTTTTGGCCTCAACGCTAAGCGCTATGTTTGGCGCAAGCCTAACACCACACATCATCCTGAGAACACCATCCCTACCGTGGAGCAGGGTGGTGGCAGCATCATGCTATAGGGTTGCTTCTCTGCGTCAGGGCCTGGAAAGCTTGTGAAGATTGAGGGCAAAATGGATGCAGCAAAGTACAGAGAAATCTTGGAGGAAAACCAGCTGGTTTGCAAGAGACCTGGAACTTGGGAGAAGATTCATCTTCCAGCAGGACAATGACCCCAAACATAAAGCCAAAGCCACACTGGAGTGACTTAAAAACAAAAAGGTCAATGTCATGGAGTGGCCCCGTCAAAGCCCATACCTCAATCCAATTGAGATAATGTGGAAAGAGTTGAAAATTGCTGTTCACCAAAGGTCCCCATCCAACTTGTCGGAACTTGAGCAATTTTGCAAAGAAGAAATGGCAAAAATTGCAGTGTCCAGATGTGCAAAGCTGGTAGAGACTTATCCAAATAGACTTTATCCAAAATAACTGCCAAAAAGTTTCTACCAAATAGGTGCCTTATACCAATCCCTCACTCATGATACGTAGTTACAAAATACAAAACTTTTTATATAAATATTTGTAAGAACAGATTGTATAACTAGTCACACAAACTCTCCTAAACACAAAGTCCTATTCATATATATATATATATATATATATATAATATATATATATATATACTATATATATATATAGATATATATAGTGTGTGTGTGTGAAATATGGCATGTGAAAGTGTTTCATTATATATATATATATATATATATATATATATATATATATATAATATATATATATATATATATATATATATATATATGCGCATCCTACTTACATTTTGGTGTCAAAGTGCTTAAGACAAATACAAATTATGGTTGGGGGGGGGGACGGGGGACTAAATGGCGGGACATTCTCTGGCCTCTTCCGTTTCAGGGTGGTTTTTCAGCTGAAATCCTCATGTAATGAGTGTTGCTTTTACAGTGTCTCTCTGTGAGCTCTGACCCCTGATCTCTGATCTCTGTAGGCCCGCCCCTCCAGGCCTCCACTTGTGAAGAGACCAGGGAGCAATGTGGTGGATGAAGGGGGAAGGACCTTGGTATCTAGCCCAGAACAGTAAGCTTTTTAATTGGACTCTGTTTGAAGATGTGGCTGCTGTTTTTTTCTGTTAATCAAGGAAATAAGACATTGCATATTTGAATATCAGGGTTTTGCATTGTTTAAGGAGACAGTCAGCTATGAGGTGAGGCTTGGTTCACATACATACACATCACATATTGCATACAATATCTTCAGTTTTTCCATGTTTATTGAAGTAAGTTTCCAGTATCAGTATTTTTATCAGGGGTTTTATTCGAATCATGTTGATATATTTTCTTCTTTACAGTATGTCTGTATGTATGTATGTATGTATGTCATACTTTGTTTTCCATGTATCAAGATAACCGCTTACCCATTCCTGACAGAACTTGGTTCAATCTGTTTGTTTAATAGACTGGCTTAGATGTACTCTTTCGTAAGTGAAATGTACTGAAACATCCTAAAAACTGCTCAAATTGTATTCATTATTTAAAACAAGTATTAAATGCCAGCCTTTTCAAATAACTTCACTGAACCATATTTTTAAAGCGTTTACACTAGTCTTTAATTAACTCCTATTTTTTGGGCAGGAGAAAAACAACTTAGCAATATAATTGAAGGTTTCTGAAGCAATGTGCAGGTGTCTGCAAAAAACAGGCGTTAATTATAGACTGAAGTTAATAGCTTGACAATACCCTCCATTCATTGTGAATACAAATTTGAATGATATTTTGGGTGCAGAGTGCTTTATGTTTATAAAAAGAAAAGTATCTAATAATCTGAGAATAAGCTCAGAGGCACCTTTTGAATAATTGTACAGGTAACAAGCTCAGGTGTGTCTTGGTAAACTCATCCCTGTTGATGATTTAAGTGTAACGGATTTCTAAAACACATGTCCAGCTTTAGCATGCATTATAAAGGGTTAATAATGGTAAGCATTCAGGATTCCATTGCCCTGGTCCTGTCAGTGGCTGTATTTCGTGAGGCTGGAGTGGGGTTTTTTTCAGATTTATAATTGTCTATTATTGTTTCCATTTGTGTGTTAAAAATCTAAATACTGGTCTATGCCATAAGATGTGCAGAGTTACAAGCAGGAGTTTATTCTAGTCAGTTCATTAGCAGAGTTCATTTAAGTGTCCAGTTGTTAATGATATTAGCGCAAAGGGGATACAACATGATTGCTCATGAAGCACTGCAGTTATTCATGGATTATGCACGGAAATATAAAATAAATTATTTTTTTTTTTTTTTTTAAACAGCAAATATACAGATAAATGCACTGACATCAAAATGAACATCAATGTTACTTAAGCACTTTACAATAGCTTGTGAAACGCTGTTGTAATTAACAGCCTGTAGGTAAAGTGTATCTGCAAGGATAGCTTTCAGTTCCAGTACATCAGATGCATATTCACCATTTAGGTCTTGCAAAACAAACACAATGTGTAACCCATACTGATCTTGGGCATCAGTCGACTCGTCAGTGACCACTTACAAGCAACCAGGCTGTTTTACCAGCTCCATAATCTCCTGCTTGTGATATTACTGGGCAACTTTAGTTAAGTATTTACATCTCAGCTGGGTTAATGAAGGAATCGCTCCACCATTTGCTACACTCTGTCTGAAGAATTTCCATAAGTTTTGTTTGTCCAATTTCTCAAAAGGGATATTTGCGCAAACAAACGCCTCTGTCAGGTCAACATCTAATAAGTGGGCTTTTGGAATATGGAAGTCACCGTTTTGTTTATTTGCAAGTAAAGCAGTCGCAGTACTACTCTGGATTTCCTCCTTTCTCTTTTTGGTGAATACTTGTTGTCAACAGACCAGTTTCGGTAGTGATCTACAGTAACGTTGCAGGACGTACAGAAGAGCTTCCCTCCATCGCTGTGTAAACTCCTGCTGGATGCTGCTTTACATGATCTGCTCCAGACACGTTTTCAGCCTTTTTAGGGACATCCATTTTCTTGTTTACAGTGTGTAGTATTTTAATTTCCCGCTCAGATTACGTATAGTGACATGACATCATCACTGCACAGCACTGAGTGCATAGTGACTAGTACACACAGACACACAGCAGAGCTGTACAGTTTCATTAATGTGATTTTTTTTTTTTTTTTTTGTATGAAGTACAAATAATTTTGAAATAATTTTTATTTCTTAAGAATATTGTGAAGATCGCGGTATTGGACTAATTTCCGTGCAGCCCTTGAAATCGCGATTTTCACAGGGCTTTACTCATGAGTGCAATAACAACAGCACTCCAGCAAGTACAATGCATGGGAAAAGTACATTTCAACCCTAAATTAAAGAACCGAATTCAGAGAACTTGGAGCAAGTGCACATCCGTTTAGCAATGCAGAGTAATTACTGAACAGTGCAGTTCGACCGGCATTCTTTCACTGAATGCAAGGCAGAGAACTTCTTTAAAGCAAGCTGTTACTCAATCTCTCAACGGCTTTATAATGTTGCATATTGGAGCGAGTTCAGCAATAATGTTTCTGACAGGGAATATTGCATTTGAAATAGTGGTATTTTAGGTATGAGCATAGAAGTAGGCCTGCATTCCTTGGCTTAAGTGTATTGTTACACAGATGTGTATTTTGACAGCGTACTCAAGCAGGCTTCAGATAATGCTGAAAATGCTTGTCGATGTCAGGATGTGAAATCCTAACTCATTCAGTAACTCTTGCTTTAGTCCTGCAAGGAATTTAAGCTGCTCTGTAGGATTATGGAGGAGGGAGGGAAATAATAAAACTGAATTGAACTTGGGGGGGCGAAGTTGATAAATATCTACTGTGTTTCATTTGTTGATTTGTTTTGTAAATTAAAAAGCTGAATCTATGAACCCAAGCCAATGTTAACACTGCAAAGACAAACGCCCAGTGCGAACACAGTCTCTGGGCATTCGTTCATTTTTTCAAGAAAATAACTTTACTGACACCTTGTGGAGAAGTGTGACACAGCAGGTCAACTGAGCAGTTGTAATGCAGGTTACATCAATGGAGTGAATTGAAATATTTGTTTTTGTTTTGTCTTTCTTGCCTGGATTTATGGATTCTCATTGCTACCAGTATTCTGCATTTTAAATTTTAGCACTCAGAAATGACAATAACAATAAAAAACAATGCTCTCTGATGTAAAGAAAAATTCTGCCACAATTGACACAAATATGGAAAAGAAGACAAACCAAATTTAAAATGTAAAAAAAAAGTTCAGATTAGCAATAATCTTAGACTACCTTACCTAAGGTGAATACTGTGAATACAATCTTGACTTAGAGTCATTGATAGGTGGAAATTCAAAGGTTTGGGTTGCTCTATGCACAGTATACCACATCCCCTTTCACTTTGAAGCAGTTACGTATTTCATTAAGATACCTTGTGTATGTTTGACTTCTACTTGCGAATCTACAGTGTTTTGAAAACCAAATAGCAATTCTGACACTACTATTACTAGAATATACTGATGCTTGGTACTGCCAACCAGCAAGAGCTGAGAGAAGTGCTTTGGGAGTCCCAGTTGTGTACAGCATGTGTCAGGGGTGCTTCATTGACATGCTTCAGATAGTAATAATAACAATAACAATAATGTTCAACCATTGTGTACAAGGATCAGGGCCTAAAGAGTTCAAATGCTGATATCTTCAACATGGGGGAGGGTGTGGGGCTTTGTGAATATTACATTTTATAGGGGTTACTATTCCTTTGAGTTATTTTAATATACAGTGCTGAGAAAAAGTTTGTGAACCCCAATGATAACTATGGAAATTCTATAGTTTTACCATGATAGCCTTCTTGAATCAAAACCAGTCTTTTCTTAAATATCCAGTAGGGTTTATATTAACCAATTCCAATTCCCAAGTCTTTTGAAACAAAATGATGTATGAATTAGACAAACAATGAGTAATTAAGATTCAGGGTATGTGAAAAAGTAAGTGAACCCCTGGTTTTATCAGCTCAATTAAGGGGATAATTAGAATCTTCTGTTTAAATAATTAGGTAGGTATTCAGGGGTGAGTTTGGAGGCCCCTCTTATATAAAGATCAGAAACTTTGAGTTTGATCTTCACCATACAGGTGTGTGGAATCACATCATGCCACGATCAAAAAAAGTACCTCAGAAAAACAGTGATTGATGCTCATCAGTCTAGAAAGGGTTATAAAAACCATTTCTAAGGATTTGGGGCTCCACCAATCCACTGTCAGACAGTCTACAAATGGAGAAAGTTCAAGACCACAGTCACTTTACCCAGGAGCGGTCATTCTACCAAAATTTCTCCAAGAACAAACCGGAAAATCATCAAGGAAGTCACAAAGAACCCCAGAGTAACATCCAAGGATCTGCAGGCCACTCTCACCTTGGCTAATGTGAGTGTTCATGACACAACAATCAGAAAAAGACTGAACAACAATGGTGTTCATGGAAGGATAGCCAGGAGGAAACCACCGATCTCTAAAAATAACATTGCTGCTCGTCTGTAGTTTGCCAAAGAGCACATAGGTGATCCACAAGACTTCTGGAACAATGTTCTCTGGACAGACGAGTCAAAGGTAGAACTTTTTGGCCTCAATGAGAAACATTATGTTTGGCGAAAACCAAACACTGCGTTCAAACAGAAGAACCTCACCCCAACCGTCAAGCATGGTGGTGGGAGTGTGATGGTTTGGGGCTGCTTTGCTGCCTCAGGACCTGGACGGCTTACCATCATTGACACAACCATGAATTCTGCATTGTATCAGAAGATTCTAGAGGAGAATGTCAGGCCATCCGTCCGTGAGCTGAAGCTGAACTGAAAGTGGGTCATGCAGCAAGACAATGATCCTAAACATTCAAGCAGATCTACAAAAGAATGGCTGCAGAAGAAGAAATTCCGTGTTTTAGAATGGCCTAGGCAAAGTCCGGACCTAAACCCCATTGAAATGTTGTGGCAGGATCTGAAACGAGCTGTCCATTCAGGGAAGCCCTCAAATGTCACCGAAGCAGTTCTGTAAGGAGGAATTGGCCAAAATTTCTCAAAAACAATTTGAGCGACTGACCAACAGTTACAGGAGTCTTAGTTGAAGTCATTGCTGTTCAAGGGGGTGCCACCAGTTACTGAATCTAAAGGTTCACATACTTTTTCACACATGGATATTGAATCATTTGTGGATAAATAAATGTTGAAAAAGTATAATTTTTTCTGTCATTTGTTTAATCAGGTTATCTTTATCTATTATTAGGACTTAGATTAAGATCTAATAACATTTTAGGTTTGAAATATGTGAAAATCCTAAGGGGTTCACAAACATTTTTTTCGGCACTGTACGATATGTTTTCGTGTGTACCTCAGAAATCAAAAGATAATAGACACATCTTTAAATATGACATGCCAGTCTTTGCATTCATACCATCCCATTAACACTCAATCAACAAAGTAAAAAATCTGCACAAAATTAACGTTTCATATTTAGCTCATGTGCAGGTGGTGCTTTTTCAGCCTCACAAAGAAGCTACAGTATGTGTCGTCCCAGAGTGCTTTGCAGGGCAATTTTCATCCCCAGTACATTTAAGTGTCAATTAAATTTGAAATATCTGCATTTGTCAACATTTCATTTTTGGCCACTGTGATGTGTTGCTGATTTGTCCGTTATTTGTGACACTTAAGAAAGCATTGAAGACATAGATCTTCCTCATTAAAACGCAAGCCTGCGCTATCATAACCATGCACCGTGCCAGGAAGCGCGTCCTGGTTCTGCAGCGCTGTGTTTTTGACATGATGCTTAACAAGGAACAGCCTCGGCTGTCAGGGCTGTCACATATTATCACCAACCAAGGGCATGTTCAGCCAAACATTAGAGAGAGAGCGACCGTTGTAGCTTAGCCAGGGGATTATGTAGGTAGGAGTCTGTGCAGACATGTGGAGATGATGGGGCCGAGACGGACAGCAGCAATCTGCATTTCCTTTTCTTCTCCTGTTTTTCTTGTTTTCTAACTTTCTCTGGCCCTAGTCTCTACATAAACCCAGAGTGTTGCTTATGCAGCTGTGATGAAATTCTCAATCAGAGCTTACTGGTGATCAAGTGCCTTTCTCTACCAGCTGTGCCAACCTGTCCAATCAGTGCCTACGTCCCTCACAGCATTGTTCACATTCTATGGGGTTAACCCTATGTCTGCTGTATACTAACACAGCAAAACAACATGCACAGTATTTTAGCAGCTATCCTTAATAAAAAGTTGAGCACAGTCATTTTCTCCATAGTGTTACTGCATACACCCTGCATTGCCATCTTTTTAGTATGCTCTGCTATACCTCTCAGGGCTTTACTATGCTTTACAGTGCTTTCACTTTACTACATTTTGCTTTTACATTGGGAAACTTTTATAAGGGTACATATACTGTGGTCCATCTCTGAGGTTTGTAGGACACTACCCAGTCTATAGGGTAAGAGTACCACGTCTGTATGTCTTATTTTGAGGCAAAATCTAATTTTCAGAGACAAAAACAAGAAACTATTCTGAACAGTAAGTGCTGATAAGTTAGGGTCTAATGTCAAAATCACTTGTTTTTAAGAAAGAAAGCGAGGAAACACATTCTTACCCTTTTTAGCAGTTGTCTGCTTTTCATTTCTTCTTGTCTCTCTCTCACCCTGCTGCTCAACTCGCTTCCCGCACGACTGCGGGCTGCATGTGACCTGCTTCCACTCAGGCAGCTGACTCGCTGTGCACTGTGGGCTGGTAGCGGGTGGTAGGCTTCAGAGCTGACCCCAAATCAGATTCATTAGAAACAGAAAGAAAAAGAGGGGTTCCCTTTCTAACAGAGTGACAGGATAAGGAATGAACCCATCACAGGAGGATACAAGATGAGGGAACTGAGAGAATGAGAGCTGTCAAGAGATAGGCGTGTGTGCAGGGATTCAGTGAGTCTGAATCACTCTGAAGGCGAGAGAGCTAAACATGCGGAAACACACTCTTCTTTAGTACGCCTGTTAAAAAGATGGCATGGTTTCACACACAGTCCCACTCTACTCCCAATGTTATAATGGTATGCACATTCATTAGTTCATTAATTGTTGATTAAAAAATGTAGTTTGGTGTGTCTATTTCTTTTAAATATCGCTGTTTCCAGTTGGTTAATTTGGAATTAAGTGGTAGCAGTTAATGAAGCAGCAGGGGGCTCTGTTGCTCGTTGGGGTTTCTGTTGTTTGGAGTGACAGTATGCCTGACAGCAGAGCTGGACATCGCATCTTACACATCTTGTAAACTTTTATTCAGACCAAAGCGGACATTCCTTTATTGTTTTTTTCTGACTGTGTTTTTTTTATTTAAAAATACAAAGAAAATATTAAAGGTTAGTATTTATGATGATGAACAACTACTTCAGGGAGGACCCTGCAGGTCAATCACTTGTAATTAGTGTACTATTTGTCAAAACATTAAGAATACTGTGAAATCGAGAGTCAGATAGTTGGGAACACAATTTTTTTTTTTTAAACTATAATTAATACATGCTTTCACTGTGCTTTATCTCACTTCATGATGCTTCCGCTGTTGGAAAATTCTGAAAGGAAAAAAAAAACAGCAAGTCAGATCCTGAAACACATAATGAAGACCCTAAATGAAATGTTTATTTGTGGTTTTGTAACTGTATTGGGTATGTTTTGTTCCTGACGACAGTTTAGAGTAAAAACTTTGAGAATCTCTCCAGGAGTTGACCTTATTTCAATGCTATAAACAACCTGTTTGCAAAGTGTGATAGAATGCTGCTGTATGTTTGTATTTCTTCTGCTCCCTCTCTGCTTCTCTTCCTGTCTCTCCAGCGTGACCAGGCCCACCCGGCACTACACTGTCTTCCTGTCTGAGGACGACTCTGGAGACGAGCTCCAGCCTGAGCGACAGTGTGTCTCAGGCTTCTCTGAGAACTTTCTCTTCTCCGCTCCCTTTGAATGGTCTCCTCTTCTTCATCATTCGTTCTTCCTTTTACTCTTTACTGCCGCTTCTGTTTCCATGATCATACAGGGACCCTCAATTAACCGGTCACCTCTATCACTGTTCTTGAGTGTACTGGCTGGTAATCAAGTTCATCCACAACTTTAAAACAGGGAATCAGAAGAAATATAGATCGACGACTTTATTTGGAAAATAGGCTTTAAGATAACCGTACATGTTAATGATGTTTGTAATTATTTTAAACTTGTCAGTCCTAGTTGCTTACCATTTATAACAGTAGCTGTGTCTTTATATGAGTAAAAGCCATCACATTCTGATTCAGTTTCCTTTTGTACTGCTGGAAATACAAACTGATATAAAGATCTAGCCTGTTACATTGGTCTTTGGCAGGCAACTACAACTGAAGAGCCGCTCCTGAACTCACAACGAGAGCACCTTAACTCAGATTCAAAACAATAGAACAAGAGCAGCTCCTGAACTCACAACAAGAGCACCTTAACACAGATTCAGAACACTAGGACTGAGATAGTTCCTGAACTCACAGCAAGACCACCTTAACACAGATTCAGAACAATAGAACAAGAGCAGCTCCTGAACTCACAACAAGAGCACCTTAACACAGATTCAAAACAACAGAACAAGAGCAGCTCCTGAACTCACAACAAGAGCACCTTAACACAGATTCAGAACACTAGGACTGAGATAGTTCCTGAACTCACAGCAAGACCACCTAAACACAGATTCAGAATACTAGGACTGAGTTAATGCAATCAGAAGCCTGCAGAACAATTGCACATATAACCTGGAAAGTGGATAAAAACACGTAATTTGGATTGTATTGCTCTTTAATAAATTGAGTGGGTTGTCTCATGAATGAAATAACCACAGAACCCAGTGAATGTCTGTCTGTTTATATAAGAAATTTTATCTGTTTATATAAGAAGTGCAACATATTTTGAAACAGAAATTCAACAGCTACATTTGGGTCACTTTCCAAATATCATATCGTGTATCTGCTCAACAAAGCTGGTAATTTGGAACAGTGCTATTTGCCAAGAGAGCACTGAATACAAAAAGTTATTGAACACTTGTATGAATGGATACATGTATTTGTTTACCAAGCTTCTAACTTAAAAGCTTCTAATTAAAATATCCGGAAGATGGTGCCCCAAATGCAATTGCTTATACAGGAGAAACTACTGGTTTTATACTTAATTCTTCTATTCCTACAGAAGTAAAAAAAATTTGGAGAATACGTGCAGTATTTTTAATTAGGCTGCAAAATAGTTTTTAAAACTTGATCTTGGTCACAAAGTGGCTGGTCACTAGTGCATCTTGCTGATTCCCCCTTAAATACCACACATCACCTGTAGTCTAAATCAGGTTTTAAAATATGTATCAACCTAATCTTTATTTCATCCGTTTTGAAAACCATGGTGTGAGTGTAAAACAGCAAAATCCAACTAAATAGTGTAATATAGCAAACTAGAACGTGTAAAATAATGGTATTTTAAAAGATAACTGTATTATGTACCATATTATACCCTGTAGCGGTTGTGCCAGGAGGATACTGAATGTTCTCTCTGTTCCATTCCCCAGGCCTCAGCCCTACAAGACGCTGAAGGAGGCTGATATTGCAGAGGCCGAGAAGGGGATGGGCCACACAGCCCCTCCCAGCCCTGTTGCCTCACAGAGGATCACAGAGATTAATCTGCTGGGCGATATCTTCAGCACTCTGGACGTGGACTCGGAGAAGCAGCCCCTGAGCCAAGCCAAGAGTCTGGAGGACCTGAGGACCCCCAAAGAGGAGGGACCACAGCAGGTCAAGTTTGGCTATCAGGTTGGTGAATCTGTCAGCATGGACCCCCTACCCCAAGGTCTTTTACTGTAATCTAACCAGTAAGAAGCTGAATCCGGTTACTCGAAAGAGATATTAGACCATATAAATGCTCTCATAGTGCATATAGCTAACAAAATAATTGCATACGTGTTGTGCAGTTCTATAGACATATAGGTCTTGAAAGAAACACTTAAAATTGTTTTTTATTTGGATTAGCCGTTAATAAAAAGAGTTTTCTCCCAATTTGGAAAGCCCAAATCTTCTTCTTTTTTTTTTTTTTTTTTTTTTTTTTTTTATTTCAACCCGGCTCACTGCTGCCACCCCCACTGGTGCAGCTGCCCCAGAGTTACGGCATCGGAGGACTGCGCAGCTTACAGACAGGTCTGCCGAGGACACCCTGGCAGACCTAAGACCTCCTCACCCGGGCGGCACTCTGCCAATTGTGCGCCACCCCCTGGGAACTCCCGTCCATGTTGGCAGTGGAATAGCGACCTCCAGGCTATAGGGTGCATCCTGCACTCCACGCAGAGTGCCTTTACCCCGAAATAAACACTTTTTCTAGGAAACATGGATGGAGAATTTTACCCCTCCCCATCAACTGCTTCTTTCCTGTCCTTACCAACCAGCTACTTCCTCTAATAACCCGTAACATGCTTTAACCCAGAAGACATTGCTGTGGTCAAATGAGCCAGGGAGTGCAAGTGAAGCAGAAATCCTGAGAATGGAATCTCGTGCTTGTTTAGTATTCTGATATTCTGCATCATTCAGAAATCCTGAGAATGGAATCTCGTACTTGTTTAGTATTCTGTTATTCTGCATCATTCAGAAATCCTGAGAATGGAATCTCGTGCTTGTTTAGTATTCTGTTATTCTGCATCATTCAGAAATCCTGAGAATGGAATCTCGTGCTTGTTTAGTATTCTGTTATTCTGCATCATTCAGAAATCCTGAGAATGGAATCTCGTGCTGGTTTAGTATTCTGTTATTCTGCATCATTCAGAAATCCTGAGAATGGAATCTCGTGCTGGTTTAGTATTCTATTATTCTGTGTAATTCTCTACTGTTATTTCTCATTAGATAATTGCTTCTTGGAGTGGGGGTTCATCTCTAATTTCTCTTCCTTATGAAAAAGTGTTTTTGTATAGAGTTATTCCATTTCCTAAATTTACGTCTCCGCTGTTATAGAGGGGACAGAAGTTTCCAAACCCCCTCACTTCAGAAATTCAGCTTGTGTGAGTCTTTTCAGAAGGAATGGTCCCAATTGCTGTGTGTGAGAGAAGTTTCCACCCCACCCTCTCAGCGAGAGAGAAGGGTTTTACTGTAGATACTACCAGATGCTGGCCTCAGACCGATCCTCAACCTCAAACAGCTCAATCTGTACTTGAGAGTCAAATGGTTCAAGATACTGACAATGTGGCAGCAGTTGCAGTCAATCAGGTCTCCACCTACTTTCACATCCCTATAGGACCCGGCCACAGGAAGTACTTGCAGTTCGCCTTTCAAGCCACCGCGTACAAGTTCCGTGTGCGCTGCTGTTTGCTCTCTCTCTAGCTCCTCACTCTTTTTCAAAGTGCATGGTTGCTATATTGGCCCCTCTGAGACTAAAAGGCATCAGAGTGATCAATTACCTGGAGGACTGGCTGATTTGTGTCACCAGCACAGGCAGCGTTGCACACGGGACTGGTCACCAACCATCGCCAATGGTTCGGTATCACGGTTGTCTTGGGTGTCACAGATTACGTGATTTTTGTTGGTGTCCGTGATTTTACTCCATCTCAACCACACAAAAAAACTCTGCTTTTGTCACATTTGTGCTAATGATGTTGAACTAGCTCGGTTCACTTACTTTGCAACATTTTGTATCAGAATAATATGTAAACAAACCAAAACGTTAAGTAAATGTTAAGTAACGGCAAACAGCACCACAGCAGAAGCAACAGATGCACACAAAACTTCAAACGTTATTTTTTAAAGTTATGTAAAACGTTTTTGCTGTCCTGTTGAAAACCCACCGAATATTATGTAAAACAACGTTTTTTGTTTATAGTGTATGCTATGAAGCTTACCGATTTAAAACTTGAACCTGATGTTGTGAAAACCACAACAAATAAATATTTAGATTACTTTTCTGTTTTTCCTACTTATATAGACAGACTGATTTGTTTTTTTGTAGGTATATTGTATTAAAAAAAACATAATAGAATTTTCATCCCTGTGACTTCACATACCGTTTCAGCCTTCCTCCATGATTTTAAACAAATTTATAGTGACTGTGCCGTGATTTTTAGTACAAATTACCATGACAAAATCCTAGCCCTAATCATGGTGATCCAGTTGATGCCCTCTCAAAGGGCTGTCTATCTCAGCATAAGTCTCAATTCTGAAAACATGGTCGCCAATCTGTTGGACGACAGAATCCAGAGGCTAACTGTCTGCTTGGAGCTGTTTCAGCCCAAAGCAGTGGTGAAGGTACTGACCTTCCAGAGAATTCTGGGCCTGATTGCAGAAGCATCCTAGATCCCCCTCTTAGGGCGGTTGCGCATGCATTCTCTCCAAGCCTGGTTCAACCTTTTCGTCACTGTTCGGTCAGTGGTGGGAGCTGCGGCCTATAGCGACCTGCTGAGCCTGACTCGGAGGACTCCGTGGCACCCAGATCCATCAGCTGTGCAGATTTAGGTCTGGCCCCTGAGCGGAGACATTTGAGCCGTCTCAGGTTATCTGACCAAGTCATTGAGACTCTTCAGATTGCCAGAGCAGCGTCTACACGCTCTCAATCTGAAGAGTATTCTATACGCTGTCAGTATGGCTATAAATGGGGTGTATTCCTGATGTGGTGTCAGTCACGTGAACTGGACCACACGACTTGCCCCATGGCAGATATACTGCAATTTTTGCAGGACTTTTTTAGAGAAATCTCCCTCCACACTTAAGGCAATTAGAGCAGTTGTTTATTTGCTTCAGGTCTAAGCAGTGGCTGTCAAGGTGGATTGTAGATACGGTTGGGACTGCATACGATCTAGCCAACCTGACCCCTCCAAGAAGGCCACTCCACAAGAGGCCTTGCAACCTCCTGGGCATTATTCCAAGGAGTGTCTGTCGCAGACATTTACAATAATGCTTTATGGGCCACGCCTCATACTTTTACCAGGTTCTACCGACCTGAATGTCATAGATCAGCAGAACCCTGGTTTTGGGACCAGCGTGTTAAGAGCAGCCACTCATTCTGCTTTTTAACAACATTTTATTATGTTCCACTTTAAGTCCTGGGGTAGTTAACCATACATCCTCTTTTGGACTTCTGGTGTTAAATGCTGAGGGTACTCGGTGTAACCTTGTAGCATATACATTGCATGAGGGTTCTCCTGCACTGTACTGTGGAATATATGCCATGGATCCTCTTCGATCCTTGGGCACAGAATGCTAAAGGCAGTTATCTTCATTTTTAGCACATCTGCCGGTGCTGCAAGTCCTTCACTTGCGACGGCTTGGGTATTCTGTCCCATTAGGTAATGGATACATTTCGTGCTTGAAAGGGAATGTTAGGTTATTATCATAACCCTGGTTTCCTGAAATAGAAACGTAACCATTACCCTTCAAGATTGCTGCATTCACTCCAACACAGCGGCCAGAAATGAAAATGGCTGTGAGCCTTATGCGTCATTCATATTTCTCTCCTGGGGGCGGAGACGACATCTGACACGTACTGGGCTCTTAAAGGAGCAGCTTTGATATAAGTGCTCAGGTGATTCAGGCTGTAAGAGATATATCCCATTCGACAATGGCTACAGTTCTATTTCAGGGAACCAGGGTTCTGATAATAAGCTAACATATTGTACTGTTTTATAAGAAATGGAAACAATGAGGAGGAGTTTAAAGGGTGCTTAAGAAGGCACTGTCCAAATGTGTGTCTGCTTAGTTTCTTTTAGCTTTGTCTGAATTCTGATTGATCGTTTTGAAGAATGTATGAAAGGTTGTGAAATTGGCGTTAAACCCATGTTAATATTCAAAAAACAAAATTGTTGAGCTGTTCTCTATTTGTGTTTTGTGCAGCGAATGGACCCAGGTTCAGACAACAGGACCAGAACGTTACCAGGAATGAAGCATTCCAATCCTTACAACAAGCTTTGGAGCGTGGGTCAAGATGACATGTCCACCCCCCCCAACACTTCCCTCAGCTCCTCGGAGCGGCCCCTGGCTGTCCATCCAGCCATCTCCTCTGAACAGCAGCGCCCCGCGAGCATAGAGGGCATGTTGGAGAAGACAGAGCACCTCTCCGGCAGCCAGAGTAACATTACCATCCCTCGACCGCATGGAAGGAGAACCCCAGAGCTGGGCAAGGTTCTGCCCCCGCCAGTTCCAGTGCCACGAGTGGGGAAACACCCACCCCTAGCTGGAGCAGTAGACTCTGGGAAGACTTCATCCAGCTCTGATTTAGTCTCTGGGTTCTCACAGGAGATCTTTGGTACCAAAGCCAGCAGTCATGAATTCAGGCAGGCGCTAAACGCGTCACCCTTGCCTATGGATTCAAGTGCCCCTGATATTATGAAGCCTATTAAAGTCAGTTCAGAAAGTGTTGGACCAGTGGACCTCTTAAGTCTTTTAGATCCGTTGGTCACAGGCGTAGTCTCCCAGAGTAGCAGTCAAGCGCCAAGCCCTGGAAATGTGTCAGCCCCTACAGTGTCCTCCAGCCCTGCTTTATTTACCTCTGACTTTAGTTTACCGGCTTCCACGTACAGCCATCAGCTTGGATACCCTCCTCCTGGGGTGGCTCGGTTTCCACCGTCATCGCTCAATCCATTTACTAAGCCTGGCCTCCACTACCCTGCAACCGCTCCACCAGGCACCCATTATGTTGCCCCTGCACGCAATCCTTTTAGCTCAAACTATATGTCCCCTAACACGCGTTTCTTCCAAGCACCAGCTAGACCTCACTTTGCCACTCCATCTCTTCCAGGAATGTTTGGTCAGCCTTCTGCGTTGGGACAAGCTAGCGGAGCTTTTGTTCATCAGAGCCCAAGCCCAGTGCCGCCCAGCTATGGACAGGCGATGGGATTGGGTAGCACCAGTAGTGGCACCAGCCTTCATGAGTCTGCCAAAACGTTGCTGGACCACCCTCTGATCCCCCCAAAGCCAGTCCACGCTAGGAGTGACAGTCCGCTACCCCCGTCCAAGTCGCAAGAGGAGCCACGAGACCCGTTCGAAGATTTCTTAAATGTAACAAAGGACGACATAGTAGTCGCAGGGCAGGGCCGAGTGGTACAGCTAAGAAAGAGATGGGAGACCTTTGAGTAAATAACAGGAAGGATTTCCACAGGAATAACTAGGACCACAGGCTGGAACTTACAAGACAAAATGGGAGAGCACTACTGCCGGACAGAACTGGAATTTAGCTGGCATTAAGTTTGTAACGAAACAGCTGTCCTACGTTTTCGCTGATGATTTAGTAACTAGTGTTTGCCTCTGCTGAGCCACCTTAAATCCAGTGGCTGTAACGTATTCTGTTATGATATTTGTAAGGTACCGGCGACTTTTCTCTATGATTTGAGCCTTCTTAAACACACACTATAAGCCCTTTCTTACACAGTGCAATTCCACCATGCTCTGCCGTGTTTTTTTTGCTGCCTTTTTGTATTTGCTGAAAGTGTTGGTTCTTATTGCCACAGAAGTGGCCTATACTCACAGTTACTGCTTTGATGCTGTTCCTCTCTTTTCAACTTGGTTCAGTTTCATGTATATCCGGTAGTAACACTGAAAAGCGCTCTGTAGTTAAGGCAAAGCTCTCTAGTCAAGCTGGGTTTTCTTCACGTTCTGTGCTAGTTTGATTTTTGTAGAATTCAAGTTGGCTAAACATTCATCACAGTGTACAAATTATACCATACAGAATTATTACCTGTTAGTTTTGTATATAAGCATTCATCAATATACAGAAATGATTCTCCTGTAATATGTTTTGAAGAAACCAGTGTTATTTGATGTTTTTCAATTCAGATTTAGTTTGTGTTGCTGACTCAAGGTGATATTGTGGGGTGTGTTTTACTCCCATAGCATTGCTCAACAGTGTACTTAACCTGCCTGTAATAGAGTGTGGCCTTCCAGGCATAAAAAGTAGTAACAATTACATCCATGTCATTAATCAAGTTGGTGGATTTGCATAAACCCTGTGGGTTATATGTCACCCTTTAATTTAAAGTAAAGCTATGAAAAATAAATCTGAAGCGCTGGAGTATGTCTATTACTATAGGTTCCTTACTCATTTGAATTATGTGGGTAAGTAGTGAGATTCTGAGCTGATATTTCAAATGTGGAGACATACTTCCAGTATGTTCTACTGCTTAACTTTGTATTAGATTTAGCAATGTTTTCCCCATTGTTTTGTGCTGAATATCTTTAAGTTGTTGGCTTGTTATGTTTCTTTTGTATTCAGTTTTGATTGCAGATTTATCACAAACAGCTGTTGCTTATTGGTAACTAATCACGCCCTGTGCAGCACGGGGTCTGCAATAGTGTGCAAGTAATTAGGTACCAACAGAAGCTTTTCTATAGTGCAGTTAATATAGATATGCAGAGAACTAAAAGATCTTCAGCACTAGAAAAGGGGTTGCTTGTGCAAGTAAGTGGTAAGAGATAACCCTTGGTTTTAACTCCATTTATAGTTATGTATAAAACACAGTAGCGGTCGCTATATTTCAAGCATTGTAATGCAAGTACCACAAGTACCAAAAATGTTTTCCCATATTCTAAAAACCATGCCCTCCATGATGGGAAATTCCTTGGATGATGAATCTGTGATTGACGACACTGTAGCCAGTGCTTGTCATCTAGCAGGTACCCCAGCTGTGCCCAGTATTGTTGATTAATCATCAAGAGTGTATTGCATGGGACCAATGCCAACCCCAGTGCCTGTGCAGATACAGACTGTGGTAGTGTACTAGATATGTGTTCTTGTTGGTGTGTTTTCTGTGTTTGCTTGTGCATTTATAGTCTGTCTCTGCCTGCCCTGTATAGTTATTGATGCTCAACCTAGTATTCACAGGGGCAAAGTGTAGTTGACTGGACTAGGCTTGTCTATTGCCTTCACTGTAGACGAAGCAATGGACTAGAATATAAGAAAAGCACCAGAAACAAGCCAATGTAACTCTTTCTTTTGAGTGTTTGTCTTTCTGGTCTTAATAGCAGAACACACAGGCATGCAACCAAGTGTAAACTGCAAACAGCAATATAATAAAAACAAGCCTTATTTTAAAAACTATTGGGAGGCCTTTTGATCAATATTTTGCCATCTTATCTGTTTACATCAAGAGTTAAATAGATGGACCGTGTTAGATCCAGTACCTTTAAATACGACCAGTCACGTTTCCCCACATGGGTCCCACAACACTTTGACATTCTTGTGTTTTAATGTCAGTATGTTAACAATCACTCTGATACATGTGTTTATAAGCCTGTTTAACTCCCCTTTTCTAAAACTTTGTTTTAGGTGAGATCCACACAAATGCTATGTTGCACACTAGCTTTGCTGATTATCGTGCTTGTTCCGTGCTTATTATATGCATTCACATTGATTCACCATGCTTAACCACACTTGCCTGTACTTTATCAAGTTTTCACTGTTTTACTTCACTTAACTATGTCTTGAATGGTATACTGCAGTACAACAAATTGGTATTAGGGATGTTTTAGTAAAGAGATGTATTATATTAACTGTTCTTGTTTCTCCTTATTCATTCAAAGTCCATAATACTGCACAAGATATTTATTGTGTATTGGTTAAATACATACTTGTGTGTCTATGTCTATATATATATATATATATATATATATATATATATATATATATATATATATATATATATATATATATATAGGATAAACAGTAAAATAAGTAGTTCTTTCACTGTGCCTAGCTCAATAGAGTTCTTTCGCTGTGCCTAGCTCAATAGAGTTCTTTCGCTGTGCCTAGCTCAATAGAGTTCTTTCGCTGTGCCTAGCTCAATAGAGTTCTTTCGCTGTGCCTAGCTCAATAGAGTTCTTTCGCTGTGCCTAGCTCAATAGAGTTCTTTCGCTGTGCCTAGCTCAATAGAGTTCTTTCGCTGTGCCTAGCTCAATAGAGTTCTTTCGCTGTGCCTAGCTCAATAGAGTTCTTTCGCTGTGCCTAGCTCAATAGAGTTCTTTCGCTGTGCCTAGCTCAATAGAGTTCTTTCGCTATGCCTAGCTCAATAGAGTTCTTTCGCTGTGCCTAGCTCAATAGAGTTCTTCTTGTTTTTATGAAATCTCAAACGCTGTATATAAATAAGTTGCAGGTGAAAAAAGTGTTCCGAAACAATTTGCTGACAAACTGAATTTTACAGTTAGTTGATAGGCTCCAGTTCTATTGGTTCTGTATGAGCCTTGCTTGCTTTGTTTAATATTACAGGCAGTTAGTTGATAGGCTCCAGTTCTATTGGTTCTGTATGAGCCTTGCTTGCTTTGTTTAATATTACAGGCAGTGAGTTGATAGGCTCCAGTTCTATTGGTTCTGTATGAGCCTTGCTTGCTTTGTTTAATATTACAGGCAGTGAGTTGATAGGCTCCAGTTCTATTGGTTCTGTATGAGCCTTGTTTGCTTTGTTCAATATTACAGGCAGTTAGTTGATAGGCTCCAGTACTATTGGTTCTGTATGAGTCTTGTTTCCTTTTTTCAGTATTACAGGCAGTTAGTTGATAGGCTCCAGTTCTACTGGTTCTGTATGAGCCTTGCTTGCTTTGTTTAATATTACAGGCAGTTAGTTGATAGGCTCCAGTTCTACTGGTTCTGTATGAGCCTTGCTTGCTTTGTTTAATATTACAGGCAGTTAGTTGATAGGCTCCAGTTCTATTGGTTCTGTATGAGCCTTGCTTGCTTTGTTTAATATTACAGGCAGTGAGTTGATAGGCTCCAGTTCTATTGGTTCTGTATGAGCCTTGTTGGCTTTGTTCAATATTACAGGCAGTTAGTTGATAGGCTCCAGTACTATTGGTTCTGTATGAGTCTTGTTTCCTTTGTTCAGTATTACAGGCAGTTAGTTGATAGGCTCCAGTACTATTGGTTCTGTATGAGTCTTGTTTCCTTTGTTCAGTATTACAGGCAGTTAGTTGATAGGCTCCAGTTCTACTGGTTCTGTATGAGCCTTGCTTGCTTTGTTTAATATTACAGGCAGTTAGTTGATAGGCAATTAGTTGATAGGCTCCAGTACTATTGGTTGTCTATAAGAGTTTCATGTTCAATGGTAAATACATTGTTCATCCCTTCTAGCTGCATGACCAGCTCCTATTGGTAACCCTACAGACTCGTGAGATGTATTCATGTGTAATGAGAGGTGTGATCAGCTCATTCAGACCAGGGCCTGGCTGTTTAAACTCATTTCAGTAATACACCTACAGAAGGGTTCATCTTAACTGGGTGCTGCTCTAGAGCAGCTTTCAAGCCATGGATGAAGTATTTGAATGGTATATTTAATGTGGGGTAGTCAACTCAACAAATGGTATGAGTAAATTATTTTTCTTAGCAAGTCCTTAAACTGTTGAATAATAGTAGGCATTTTAGATTATCAGGCTGTATACCAAGCCAAATGAAATAAGTAGAAAGAAATCTGGGTTTTAAAAAAACTATTTGAACGCCATAAAAACGTATTCTAGGAAAGTCACGCCATGTTGGTCCCGCATTATTTCAACTGCCGCTGGGAAAAAAAATACAGTGAGGTGACACTTCCCAGCTTTACAAAGCAGGACTTTTTCCTTCGCTTTGAGTGTTGATCACTGTGTAGAAGGCTGGTTCTGCACATTGTGTTGCAGTTAAGTGATATGCTGCTGTACAACACACCCAGGGGAAGTAAGGAGATCAGATGAAGAATTAACAGCCTTGATTGCATGGGAAGGTACTTCAGAAAGAGGTAGAGCTGGTAGCACAGACTGGAATAACAGCTTTAAGGACCAACTTTTCCACTAATGAGATTATTTTAAAATGCACTTTTCCTTAATAGAAATAAAAATGAAAACTGCTATAATATCTACAGGTGTGTTGGAGATTATATTTTAAAAGGCATGTTTTCTCCAGTAATAACCCTGACGCTAACTTTGTGTTCACAATTTGAAACGAAGCCAAAGAATAAAAAGCATGGGGATTGACAGGGTGTGTGTTATACATGTTGCTGATGAATAACAATACATGTTATGCTCAGGTGCCCCACTTTTCTCTCCTTGGTCACATTGCAACTGCAAATCACTGAGAGGCGGATTCAATCCCAAAACACAGCGGAGGCTTATGACCTGTGTTACCTCCCTCTTCTATGGTGACATTTATTTCAATTTCAGAGACGTGTTGTCACAGGAGTTTTTTTTTGGTGTGCTCTGACAGTGCTGTCCAATAGCCTATAGGCCTTTGCATTAAAATTTGTATAGTGTATGCCCAATTATTTTACCCCTGATTTTGTCCCCAACAAATGTCCAATTACTCTCTCTCACCATGGCAATTCCCACAAAATTCCATGACCAAAGTAAATTGACTACACCCAGAAACTCGAGATCGGATGTCTATGAGTTACTGACCTATGAATTACAATGTCCAACCCTGCAGATGTATTGTGAGTTACTGACCTATGGAATACAATGGCCAGCCCTGCAGAGGTCTACTTGAGCTTACCAGCCCCTAGCCAATAGGCCAAAACAACGCTTCCTGTGGAATTCCCAGCAATGACCAGCGACTTTGAAGCCATGAAGCAAACCTGCATGAACCCCACTGTATGACTCGCCCTGCACATCACACGGTCATGTGTTTATCGGAGACTCTCAGGACCTCACACACTGAGATTTCTGACACAGTACAATAGCACAGCCTTCTCTGGTTACAGGGAGACCAATCTGAATCTTGTTGTTCACTGAAAACTAAACACATTTTGTAAGTGTAAGTTTACACAGTGGATGATGAATGACAAAAAATATAACTTTTTATTTTACCCTGTTTATTTTATTTAACACATTCAAAACACACTTTTTAGCATTAATTGCTTTGTTTATTAATTTTTGGGTCCCCTTTTTAAAAAACTATAATCAGAACTTAGACGGTTAAGCAAACCTTTGGGAAACATACCAGACCTGTTTTCTGATTATTATTATTATTATTATTATTATTATTATTATTATTTTTTTTTTTTTTTTTTTTTTTTTTTTCACTTATTTTAGAGTACTTTAGGTTATTGTTTTAAGGTTATTTGACTTGTAAATTAGATTGTAATAGAAATGTTTACTGTTGCAATAGCATGGTCGCACAACGGGGATGTAGGTGTATTGACATGTGACAGCAAACATTTCATCCGGAAAACTCAGAGTTGCAGGGTGTATAGAACTCTTTCAAGCAAAGTGAAATCCATGCCAAAATATATTCCAACTAGCAATGTAGTATAAGGCCATGGCTGTCTAATAGAGCTTTAAACTATGGCCTTTTGATTTAGAGATGAAGTAGAAAGACTGCAAGGGCAATTGGTCCACCTTTGCTAGAGTTTGGTACGGTTGAAATAGAACATTGTTTTACAGTTTTATCTTTCGTGGGGTTATGACATTGTATTTTATTCAATGTCATAGGTCACATGTTTGTAATTTGCAGCGATATCTGCATTTGACAATTATTAGAAGACACTTCATATAAAATGATGTTATCAGATAAAAATGATCAGTCTGACAATTTCACCCATTCGTTCAACCTGGTGAAACTGGCAAAACGTTATTCATGTGCCAGGTAAACATTGATGTACATAGTGCTAAAAGAATACAGGTAGACTTCCACCAAGATATCTTCATCACCATCTTAGAACCTTACTGTGCATACAAACAAGGTCTTTATTAGACAGTTCTGCCACGCAAAGATTGGAATTAAGGAGTATTTTCAAAGGAACACTTTGGGGTTAAGTGGTTAAAAAAGCCCCCATTGTAAATTCCAACTATTCTTATTCAGTGAACAGGCATATTTACTGGACAAAAAGCGCCTTCCAAAGCAATAGAATGTTTGCTCACCATGGGTAGCCAAGAATGCATTGACTGGATTTTGCAATGTTTAAATAATCTGGACGGATAAGGGACTGCATAACTACTAACTAAGGTTTTCAAATTCACACCCCTAACCCTTTCCATTGCTCTTCTTTGCATGGTATAGCTTAACACTAAGGGGGGGGGGGGGGGGGGGGTCCAATTCTTGAAGGAACAAAATAAGAAAAAGGATACGGGTCTACAAGATGGAAATTTTAGTTTCCAAGTGACAGGCAAAAATAATGTACCATGTAAGTTGTTTCACCTTTAATGAAACTCCCGAATTTAAAGAAGTGACCTTGAATATTGATACAGTCATTTTCTATGTGTATCAAATGTAGGTCCACTTGTGTGCTTTTGCTTATTTTTTTCCTTATGGACATTTTTTCCTACTTTGCATCTATTTTGCATCTCTTTATCACAGGTCCCAGGTTATAATCTCTCACACACGCGCACACACACACACACATATATAAACCTGGTGGTCTGGCAATTTAATTTTTTTTTTTTTTAATTTTCACCAAGGGCTTCTGGGCGAATCCCGAAGTTACCGTTTTTCTTCGGCACTCATCCGCGTACAATCAAGTGAATCTGTAGTGGCCCAGAACTTGAAAAAGACGACTGGGCGAAACCTGTTTGTTCAACAGTTTTCACTGAATTTTTGGACTAGCCCAGACAGTTCTAGTTTCGTCCATGCTTCAAAATCGATTCTGGGCGAATCTGGTTTGCCCATGCCATTAATTTAAGCGAGTCTAGTTTCACTCAACTTTTCAACATCAATGCTGGGCGAATCTGGTTCTGCCTGTGCCAATTATTTGGGCAAGTTTAGTTTTGCACTTCTACACCCCTGCCAGCTTCCAAGTGCATGCCGGGTTACCTGCCTCGTCTCCACTTCTGACAACAATTAGGCGACTGTGTGCTGGGTTTCCAGTGGCCATGCAGAAAAGTCAGGACACCAGGGCTGTTTTTTTTATTTTTTTTTATTAGCTCTCTATCCCAAAAAATTAAGTCAAAAAGTCTCGCTCCTCCATACGCGCAGGCAAACCCGCCACACACAGGTGGGTAAAACTATCAGTAACTCAATTAGTCAGTACCCAATAAGGCATTACAAGGGGACTGAGTGGAGAAGCTACTAGAAAGTGACAAATTAATTACAAAGTCGACAATATATAAAACACGTGTACTAATCAAATCAAAGTGTATACTTCTAAAAATACAACATACAAGTGACAAATACATTTGTGAAACATAACAGGCATTATTGACCCCTTAGCAGTCCGTTTATTTGGCGCGTCAGGTCCAATTTATTTTCACATGCGCAGTTCCTGGCATCTTTCCTGAGATATTTTTGCCCATTCTTCAACACGTAAGTTCTGCAATCGACACTGGTTTCCTTTTTGCAACAGCAGCCTTCAAGTCGATACACAACATCTCAATGGAATTCAAGTCTGAGGACTAAGATGGCCAATCCATAACTGTAATCTTTCTTTTTTTCTGAAATTCCTGTGTAGACTTCACAGAATGCTTAGTGTCATTATCCTGCTGGAATACAAACTTCCATCCAATAAGCCTTCTAGCACTGGGTGACAAATGAAAGTGCAAAATGTCTTGATATTTTGCAACATTCATTGATCCTTCTACAATGTAAAGGTCGCCAGTGCCTGAGGAAGAAAAATGTTAGGTTATTATCATAACCCTGGTTCCCTGAAATAGAAATGTAACCATTAACTCATGGGTGGGTATTAATCCTCTAATACCATCTAACCTGAATAGAAATATCAAAGCTCCACACAGTGCCAGTGAGGCAGTCGCACCCGCCCCCAAGGGCATAAAAAGACTGCTGACACAAACATTGCCATCATTTTTCCTTCAAGATTGCTGCAGTAATGTATGCAGCAACCTTGAAGGTTAATGGTTACATTTCTATTTCAGGAAACCATGGTTCTGATAATAACCTAATGTTCCCTATTAAGTATGAAATTGCCTATTGAAATTAAGTAACCATTGCTTCATGGGTATGAATACCAAAGCTGTCGCAAGGCAATATTGCAGACCAACTGGAATGCTACAAGGCTGAGCCAAAGGCCACCTTGTGTCTTACGATGAGGAGCCCCAGTACAAGTAACCAGGGCTAAAAATGTGAGGGAGAACTCGCCTATAAGGGTCGAGCTTCAGGCCAACCTTAACACTCTTGTTCCAAAACCAGGGTTGTGTGGATCCACGACATTCAACCTTTAGAATCGCGTAAAAGTATGGGGATTAGCCCAAACTGCTGCGTCACAAATATCCCATCCCTGACAGATGTGCCCTGGAACAAAGCCCACGAAGTTGCCCCGTCCCTGGTAGAATGGGCAGTGAGCTTCTCTGGAGGGGGCAAGTTGGCTCGCTCATATGCAGTCTTAACTGTGTCTGTAATTCATCTTGACAGCCTCTGTTTAGACAGGGCTTTTCCATAAAAACTGCTCAGACTACCTCCAAATCTGAGTTCTATCCATATAATACTCTAGTGCCCGCACCGGAAACAGCGTATGGATCTGCCGCTCTCTGTCAGACTGGAAAGGCGGCAGATGAAAAGCCTCAAGTTCCACCATCTGGTTAATGTGGAATGCCGAGGTGGTTTTTAGGCAAAAAAAGCAGGATTGGTGCAAAGTTTAATTACTAGCTTGATCAAAAACTAAATTGAAAATTATATTTTTAGTGGATGAGGAATGGGGAGAAAATGTAAATCGGTTTATGAATATTAAAAAGAAAATGAATATTTCGAAGTATACAAAAATCATAAATAGCAGAAGTGGGTCAGGTGAGTCAGAGGAAGCATTGCAGATACTGCTGCATTGAGGTACATGTTCTTATAATGACAATAAAAGACAATAAAAGAACATACTGAGAATTAAACTAAAACAATAAAGTGAACTGAGAGACAAGCAAGCCATCCATGCAGCTTTTAAACAAGTTAATACAAGAATACAACTTTAAACATGTCTAAAGCTGGGTCCACACCTGAGCGATCAATTGTATGCAACCGAGTCACTTATATATGGAAACTTGTAGAAGCAGGAACCTTGTTGCACAAGTAATTGCTCGCAACTGAGTTGCAAGATTTCGGGAGCAATTGGGTTGAGCAACTGTTCACTCAGGTCTGGACCCGGCTTTAGTGTTGTGTGTACGCGGTAAAGCACAGCGTACAGCACTCCTCCCTGTTTAGTGTGTGCATGGGCTTCTTCTTAACTATACACACACAGTCTTTTAGAACCAGTTAAACCAGAACAATACATTTCATTTAATACAAATAATCTACATACTGTGCGCCTGGCATTGAAGTAAAAAAGCAAATCAAAAAGAGGTGTAGAAAATCAAGTTGCAAAAGTACAAAGCATTGATGACCAAAGGGTTGAAATACAGAACAAATATGTTATGCAAACATTAGAAACAGTATATGTATATGTTTCTACTGGTTTTTGTTTTTACCTCTCAGTTTAACTGTGAGTCTTGGTGTTTTTGGATGACGTCTTTCAGTAAAGCCCCTTTTCAATTATTTTGAAATGGTCATGTGTGGCGTCATTGAAGCAGTTATCTGTGTTCATCACACAGCCTTGTATCGGTTAGGGAAATCTACACACATACATTCCTGGATGTACTTGGTATAAATTAGTTGACCAGTTTTAGGGATATAAAAATACAAATAAAGAAATATTGTGGTTTCATTAAAACATTTTTATTAAAATGTGGTATGAGAACATCTTCATTTTCACATTTCAGACAACACAATCGCCTTAATTTGGGAATAGGGGGTTTTCTATTCCAAGAGCTGATGTTAAAGTTTTAAAATATTAGGGTTGATGTAAATGAAGCAGCATTTTATTTATTTCTCTGTCTCCTTAAAGAATCAATGCTGAGAGACTTGTACTGTAGACTGTTAAAAAAAGAAAAAAAGGTTGGTCTCTTTAAAACACTGACTCTTTCTGACCACAAGGGGCCCTATGTTGTTGCTGCTGGGATTTCTTTCAGTAGTCTGCATCAGAACACTTGTGACAGTAGGTCTCTTTTAAATGCATTAAACCCATTTTTCAAGTCCTCTTTTGTACAGTAGTTTCTATCCTATACATTTTAAGCAATTGCACATTAGCATAGCCTACAAAAGATATACAGCTGCTCCTGATTTCTCATCATGTCCAAAATCTCTATTTTATCACTGCAACAGAGAGTCTAATCATGTAGAGCTCATTAAATACATATTCCATGGGTACTGACTCACTAGGAATTTTACCTCAGGTAACATTAGGCAAATCTTCACAAAAAGTGCGTTCTAGTTCTCAGAAATTGTCCAGCACCAAGCAAGCTCAATTAAAGACAATTAGACGTAAACTAATATATAATGTTTCTTTCAGACCTTAAGTGCATGTTTATAATAAACTGCCATAGCATGTTATATTTGTGAATAGTATATTAGTGTATGGAACAGAGGTCAGCAAGGTTACTGTGTATGAAAACCCAAGAATCACACCCTGCCCCTGCAACGCAGTCCAAAATCCATAGCTTACTGCTGAATACTGTATTAGACAGCATGTTACTTCTACAGAGCTGATACTAGAAACCAAGTAATATGGACTGGAGGTTTTTAACAGAAGATACCAGTGTGCACAGTGAGGATACAGGCGTGCTGTACTAGTCCTTACACATAGAGTGTGTGCACAGTGAGGATACAGGCGTGCTGTACTAGTCCTTACACACAGAGTGTGTGCACAGTGATGATACAGGCGTGCTGTACTAGTCCTTACACACAGAGTGTGTGCACAGTGATGATACAGGCGTGCTGTACTAGTCCTTACACACAGAGTGTGTGTGCAGTGATGATACAGGCGTGCTGTACTAGTCCTTACATACAGAGTGTGTGCACAGTGAGGATACAGGCGTGCTGTACTAGTCCTTACACACAGAGTGTGTGCGCAGTGATGATACAGGCGTGCTGTACTAGTCCTTACACACAGAGTGTGTGCGCAGTGATGATACAGGCGTGCTGTACTAGTTCTTCACACACACAGAGTGTGTGTACAGTGAGGATACAGGCGTGCTGTACAAGCCCTCACACACAGTGTGTGCACAGTGATGATACAAGCGTGCTGTACTAGTCCTTACACACAGAGTGTGTGTACAGTACAGTCATTTTAAATTCTATACAAGCAGATGTGAATTTGAAATGAACCAGTCCTTGTTTTTCAGAACACATTTCTGGTTCTAGATTTTTATACCTGTACCAACCAATTTGTCGTTGTTTATTAACAGTTTATAGCGAGACTGTGTCGTCATACTGTAACACTTATTTTGTATCATCCAACAGCACTGTTCTTTCAGTATCAGTAGTGGTATACCGATGTATTTATGATTTTTTTTATTTTCATTATTGCTAGCTGTTGTTATACAAGAATGGTAAGGTTCACAAATATATGTAATTATGTGGATTACATTTTTTCCAGGACATCCTTCCAAACAAAAGCTTTAAGTAGATAACAAAGTGAATTGTAGAGAACAAAGTTATTGTTTCTTTAGGGAATTGAACATCATTTGTATTACCAAAAATCTGTCTTAATCAAATAATACAGATACACCACGCCCAGTTTTAAACCTGAGATCGTTCAGGATATTTATAGGTTTTTGAGATTCAGTTTTTGAGATTAGTAGGTGCTTGAACTACAAACAGCACTGGTTAAAGAGTGGCACAGTGCTTACTTTTGTTAGGACTCCAAACATCATAACATTCTCAGTGATACTAAACAAGTTTAGGAGAACAAACATTTCCAACAACTGATTTGAAAAACTTTGTTTTCCAAAACGTGCATCAGCCCTATTGGCATAAGTGATTAAATCCATGAGACTTTAGCTCTTAGATGGAATCCTCCAGGGTTACACAGGAAACTTCAAGTGGGTAAAACACACACACACACAACAATACAGGCATTTACAAAATGCAAGGAAATTCAAACATCCTGAACAATAATAATTGAATTGTGTAACTTTAAAAAAAAGCACAAAACGTATTTATACAGATTGGGCCCAGATATATATATATATATATATAAAAAAAGTTATTATAATTTAGTCTCAAAACAAATGAACTTTACATGAAGTACAGTGTCATCAATCAAACATGCACTCTTCAGATGTGAAAAAGTTATTGTCCCCCTAGTTAACTCAATCCAATTAAAGGGATAATTAGGGTCAGCTGTTTGAATATTATGGTTAACAATCATGCCTGATTTGGGCCAGCCCTGCCCAATATAAATCTGACTAACTTTGGCCCTTACCATCAAACAGTGAAGTTGTCAGCACACTGGTTCTAGAGGAACATCATGCCACGATCAAAAGACATTCCTGAAGACCTCCGGAAAAAATTTGTTGATGTCTATCAGTCTGGAAAGGATTACAAAGCAATTTATAAGGCTCTGTGGCTCCAACACACCACATATTGTCCAAATGGAGAAAGTTTGGGACAGTACTGAATCTTCCCAGGAGTGGCCATCCTGCCAAAATCTCTCCACGAGCAAGGCGTAAAAAAATCCAGGAAGTCACAAAGAACCCTACAACAACATCCAGGGATCTGCAGGCCTCTCTCGCGTCAGCTAAGGTCAGTGTTCATGACTCCACCATCAGAAAGACGCTGGGCAAGGTGGAAACCACTGCTCACTAAGAAGAACATGAATGCTCGTCTCAAATTTGCCGAAAAGCACCTGGATGTTCTGCAAGAGTTCTGGAACGATGTTCTATGGGCAGATGAGTCAAAAGTGGAACTTATTGGCCAACATAGGCCTTGTTATGTCTGGCGAAAACCAAACAGTGCCTTCCACAGTAAGAACCTCATACCAAAGGACAAGCATGGTGGTGGTAGTGTCATGATTTGGGGATGCTTTTCTGAATCAGGACCTGGACGACTTGCCATCAGAAGGTACCATGAATTCTGCTCTGTATCAGAGAATTCTACAGGAGAATGTCAGGCCATCCGTCCATGAGCTGAAGCACATCTAGGTCATCCAGCAAGACAATGATCCGAAACACACAAGCAAATCTACATCAGAATGGTTGAAGAACAAGAAATTTAAAGTTTTGGAATGGCCTAGTCAAAGTCCAGACCTAAACCCCATTGAGATGTTGTGGCAGGACCTGAAACAATCAGTTTATGCTCAAAAACCCACACATGTCATTGAGTTGAAGCAGTCCTGCATGAAGGAGTGGGACAAAATTCCTCCACTGCGCTGTGAGAGACTGATCAGTAACTACAGGAAGCGTTTGGTTGCAGTTATTGCTGCTAAAGGTGGTGTAACCAGTTATTGAGTCTAAGGGGGTGATTACTTTTTCACACGGGGGAACTGGGTGTTGTATAACTTTCTTTAATAAATAAATAAAATAAGTATCAAAATTTTGTGTTATTTGTTCACTCAGGGTCCCTTTTATCTAATATTAGATTTTGGTTGAAGATCTGATAATATTCAGTGTCAAAAGCAAAAATGCAGAAAATCAGACAGGGGGGAAATACTTTTTCACGGCACAGTATACAGTGGCTTGCAAAAGTATTGACCCCCCTTGGCATTTTTCCTATTTTGTTGCCTTACAACCTGGAATTAAAATGGATTTTTGGGGGGTTTGTATCATTTGATTTACACAACATGCCTACCACTTTGAAGATGCAAAATATTTTTTATTGTGAAACAAACAAGAAATAAGACAAAAAAACAGAAAACTTGAGCGTGCATAAGTATTCACCCCCCCCCAAAGTCAATACTTTGTAGAGCCACCTTTTGCAGCAATTACAGCTGCAAGTCTCTTGGGGTATGTATCTATAAGCTTGGCACATCTAGCCACTGGGATTTTTGCCCATTCTTCAAAGTAAAACTGCTCCAGCTCCTTCAAGTTGGATGGGTTCCGCTGATGTACAGCAATCTTTAAGTCATACCACAGATTCTCAATTGGATTGAGGTCTGGGCTTTGACTAGGCCATTGTCCCCTTAAACCACTCGAGTGTTGCTTTAGCAGTATGCTTAGGGTCATTGTCCTGCTGGAAGGTGAACCTCCGTCCCAGTCTCAAATCTCTGGAAGACTGAAACAGGTTTCCCTCAAGAATTTCCCTGTATTTAGCGCCATCCATCATTCCTTCAATTCTGACCAGTTTCCCAGTCCCTGCCGATGAAAAACATCCCCACAGCATGATGCTGCCACCACCATGCTTCACTGTGGGGATGGTGTTCTCGGGGTGATGAGAGGTGTTGGGTTTGCGCCAGACATAGCGTTTTCCTTGACGGCCAAAAAGCTCAATTTTAGTCTCATCTGACCAGAGTACCTTCTTCTATATGTTTGGGGAGTCTCCCACATGCCTTTTGGCGAACACCAAACATGTTTGCTTATTTTTTTCTTTAAGCAATGGCTTTTTTCTGGCCACTCTTCTGTAAAGCCCAGCTCTGTGGAGTGTACGGCTTAAAGTGGTCCTATGGACAGATACTCCAATCTCCGCTGTGGAGCTTTGCAGCTCCTTCAGGGTTATCTTTGGTCTCTTTGTTGCCTCTCTGATTAATGCCCTCCTTGCCTGGTCCGAGAGTTTTGGTGGACGGCCCTCTCTTGCCAGGTTTGTTGTGGTGCCATATTCTTTCCATTTTTTAATAATGGCTTTAATGGTGCTCCGTGGGATGTTCAAAGTTTCGGATATTTGTTTATAACCCAACCCTGATCTGTACTTCTCCACAACTTTGTCCCTGACCTGTTTGGAGAGCTCCTTGGTCTTCATGGTGCCGCTTGTTTGGTGGTGCCCCTTGCTTAGTGGTGTTGCAGACTCTGGGGCCTTTCAGAACAGGTGTATATATACTGAGATCATGTGACACTTAGATTGCACACAGGTGGACTTTATTTAACTAATTATGTTACTTCTAAAGGTAATTGGTTGCGCCAGATCTTATTTAGAGGCTTAATAGCAAAGGGGGTGAATACATATGCACGCACCACTTTTCCGTTATTTATTTTTTCAGAATTCTTTTAAACAAGTTATTATTTTCATTTCACTTCACCAGTTTGGATTATTTTGTGTATGTCCATTACATGAAATCCAAATAAAAATCAATTTTAATTCCAGGTTGTAAGGCAACAAAATAGGAAAAATGCCAAGGGGGGTCAATACTTTTGCAAGCCACTGTAACCAGCCACAGCTATCTAGAAATGCTGGGTTGAGTTCATGAAGTGATTTTCTGAGCTTGACTTGATATAAAACAGGAGACTCAAGGCATCTAACACATCCCCTACCAGTAGCCAATTATAAAACTCATATCCCACCTCTGTCCAGTCATTTTATTACATCATTACAGTACAGTGTAGTCTAGTAGGACCTGTGTACCACTTGAGTGGAATCAATTCAGTGTATAAGACAGAAGACAGTAGTAAGTAAAATCCAGCAATCCTAATGTCCAAGTGCCGTGCAAATCAACGTGCACTGAGTCAGTCAGGCAACTTCGCAGTGAAGCACACCAAAGATCCACCCAGGAAGGGGGGAGGCACCGTTCAGATCAAGCGCTCTTCTGGTGGCACTTTGAAGACGCTGCCCATCTCCAAACGGGCCCCTGCCACCTCCTGCTGGCTGGGGCTGTAGGTCCCTTCAGACTGCCGCCTCTTCCTTGCAGTGAGAACCATGAAAATCAGGCCGATAATCAGGAGCAGAAAGCAGCCGCAGACCACCGGCACAGCTATCGCCACCACGGGGATTGTGTCTGTCTGCTCCAGTTTCTGCAGAAGAAATGAACGAGGGGATCAATGACTGCAAAGGGTAGGGTTCGCTTTTATTTCCATGGGGTTTTAAGATAATACCACAAGTACTCGTACTTTATTATTTTCTGTAAATGAGGCAAAGTTATGTCAAAGTCATTTTTACGTGATTTGCATCTATTTCATCCTGAGGTATGGAAGGAATCATGTGTCAAGATCACCTGGTGTGAAACCAGGAAACCAAGATAAATGGAAAGCCCTGACTAGACGCCTGGACTAAATAGCACCATGCACATCGGGGACTAGGTGGGACAGTAGATTAGTTCGCTAGCCTTTTATTCTTTTTATCTATGAAGTCTGAATCTGGTCTTTTTTGAACAATGGTCAGTCTGTGCTGTGAGAACCAGGACTGGGATGTGCTCACATCAGAGCTGTAAGGGGGTTCTCTCGTGAGCCTGACTACAACTACTTACATTTTCCAAGATTGAAGACATTTGATGCTTTCCTGGCATAAAAACAAAAATCATGGTAGAAGCGTCTAGGTCAAAATACAGTGCGATGCAGTAGATATTGATGTAGGGCCTTTCATTGTTCTGAATGCATGACCTTCCTCTTAAATGGTGAGATTAAGAATATTGACTCCTATAGAACATTCTTATTGTTTTCACATGTATCCAATCCTGCTAGGCTCACTTGCACAACTGTGAGGTCATTATGCTTGCTTTGCATCTTTAATGTAAGCATTAACGCTTACACAATCTAATCTTTCAATATATATTACACCTCATATTGCTGAACAACAAGGTTTAAAGACGGCGTTCACATAAAAGAACTGATGCAAAGATTTCATCTTGTTACCCCAATTTTGAATCCTTTTTGGATCCCATCTAATGTAATATGTTCTTCTTCTGTAAAACAAGAGGAGCTGTCAAGTGTCTCATAGGCTGTCACTATATACAGGATTACTGTATTAGAAATATAATTGTGATTGCCAGTTATTCAAATTGGAACAGACTATACAGTTTCTCTCCTAGCGCAGAATGGAACAGAGCATCCAAAAGGACAAGGGTCAGGCGTGACTCAGAGATATAATACGTCCTGACAGCATGGAGAGCCAACAAGCCACAACTTCCAGGGATTTCAATCAACACAGACCAGGCAGCTCTGCACCCTCAAGTCACAATTGTGAAGCGCAGGGACAGATTGTCAGTTTAGTGTTACCACAGGAACATCAGCAGTTTACCAACACTGACATCACAGCGCAACATTTGGCAATTTTTAAAGCTGCGTTTGGAAATGCCAATGAAAGCAATTTCAGTTTAAACTTTAAAAAAGTGGATCAGGGGGGCTCCTGAGTGGCACATCCAGTAAAGGCGCTCTGCATGGAGTGCAGGATGCGTCCTATAGCCTGGAGATCACAGATTCAAATCCAGGCTATGTCATTGCCAACCGTGACCAGGGGTTCTTAGGGGGTGGCAACACAATTGGCCGAGCGTCGCCCGGGTAGGGAGGGATTAGGTCGGCAGGGCAACCCACAGTTCACCGCGCACCAGCAACCACTGTGGATGATAAGGTGTCTGTAGGTCTGCAGTGGAGCCATTCAGATCTGTGTTGACCTCTGGCACTGTAGGTCTGGTGGCTTCACTGTGGATCCGCAGTGTGAAAAATGACGGATTGACAGGAGCACATTTCAGCCTCCATTCCCCAAGTCGCCAGGGGGTTGCAGCAGTGAACGGGGATTAAGTGTCAACAAAGGTCCTTGTTTCAGATTGGAGTGTTCTGATCTAAATCTGAGGCGTGACTTTTCCGTTCTTTGGAGATTCACTTGGTAAACCCAAAGCCCAATTGTTTACACTATGAAAATGTATTCTGAACATGTCATGGTAGCCTACCTTATTTTAAAATACATATGTATTTTACTTTAATAGTTCATTTCTTATATTTGGTCTACATGATGGTCTGTTGTTGATCTTTATTTGTCATGTTAACTACCAGGTACAATTGCTTCTCCAAGTCTTATTTTCTGCAGTGAAACGGGGAAGCATATTATGGGTGCACTGTGCACTGAAGCCCAGAAGTACAGCACTGTGCGCTAAAGCCTGTGCAACACTGATATTCTTCCCCACCTCACTTTAGAAAATCAGCTTTGTGGGTGTTTCATACTCTGCTCCCTCGTTATAGAGAGCCTTTATATCTCAGAACTGGGTGCACGCTGGCACTTGTATTCTTGTTAAAAGGCGGAATACTAATTGCTCACTTACCAATGGCTCCCGACTACAGTGTTATAAAGCTGGAGCACTGCATATACCTATATTCCAAATGTGACCCTTCACTTTGTAAATATGCTGTTTACAGTACGTGGCTGGGATACTTCTCAATATTGAGGATAATTCTGGTGGGATATTAGTGGTATGTGCATGCTAATTCTTGAAAGCAAGCGTGGGATGCCCAGTGCCACTCTCACTATCCAAGCTTTTAAAGTAAAACTAATTATACAGTGCATGTGACTTGAGAGGGCCATGTGTCTCCAAGATTACTAGGACTACCTCAACCCCACTGAGAGTATTGGATTAGACGAAGCATTTGCTCAACATTCACACACAATAATCCAGTTTGCTTGCTTACTGGCTACATTTAAAAAAATATATATATATCAGATAGTGTAAAGGACACATTGTGCTGTGCATGGCTGCCTGAAGGAAAGTCTCTACTACATAGACATGCACACATTGTTATTACATATTTACCACGAGTGCGGGACACTACAGCTCAACACTATGAAATTTTGGTTTGGAAAGGCAAATACTGGAAGTGGTTTATTCAGGCTGAAATGACATATTTCCAAACAGAATCCCATACCTCTGCATTAATATATATATATATATATATATATATATATATATATATATATATATATATATATATATATATATATATAAACACATGATTTACAGCCAGACTAAGCATTGGGATTGTATTGCCCATTTTCCTCACTCAGACCCCTTACTTACTAAATACTACGGTATCTGATTAGATAATGGTCTCCTCAAGATATATCCTAAATATTTTAATGAGGGAGACAACTCACAAGTAGAATGGTCCCCTAAAATGAATCATTTTTCTAGGAAAGCAGCACAGCTTGGGATGGAGAGTTTGTTGCTGGATAACTTCACTTGGACCACTTTCTCACAAATAGCTTGGTATCCCTGAAAGGTTGTTTTTGTATTCAGAGATGCCCAGGTATTTAGTAAGGGGTGTGAAAGAGAAAAATGGGCAATGCAATATAATCTCCCTTCTGTATTGTAAATCATTCTGTGAGGTCCCTTCTGTATTGTAAATCATTCTACGAGGTCCCATCTGTTTTGTAAAGCATTCTGCGAGGTCCCATCGGTATTGTAAATCATTCTACAAGGTCCCATCTGTTTTGTAAAGCATTCTGCGAGGTCCCATCGGTATTGTAAATCATTCTACAAGGTCCCATCTGTTTTGTAAAGCATTCTGCGAGGTCCCATCGGTATTGTAAAGCATTCTGCGAGGTCCCTTCTGTATTGTAAAGCATTCTGCGAGCTCCCTTCTGTATTGTAAATCATTCTGCGAGCTCCCTTCTGTATTGTAAATCATTCTGCGAGGTCCCTTCTGTATTGTAAATCATTCTGTGAGGTCCCTTCTGTATTGTAAATCATTCTGCAAGGTCCCTTCTGTATTGTAAATCATTCTGAGAGATCCATTCTGTATTGTAAAGCATTCTGTTTGCCAATAGATGTAGGTCTGACACAGGAAGTAGTACGAGACCAAGATAAGGAAGATTTCATTTTCTAAAGATATTCAAGTTGTCAGCTCAGTGATAACCAGTGCTAATGGGCCCTCATTCCCACAGGTCTATGGATGTGACTGTACACACGTCATTGGATTACAGGTTGAAACATTCACACAGTTTCTGTAATTACACCAATTGTGTATTTTCCATTTTGTTATTCCACCTTCATGTTTTCATTTTTAAAATGTATTATTTAAATAGTGCAACATGTATCTACTAGATACAACATGTTCCTTTACACTTTATATTAAAGTACCTATAAGCTTACACTATAACTAATATTTAACTTGCATGTAAGCACATGAGATATGTACATGTAAAATTCGATGTAAAAGGTAACAGCAATGAAATGACAGTGCAGTGAGTGCACATATACATGTAATTACTGTACCTAACAATAGCCATGTAATCCAGTATAAACTGAATTACAAGACAGCGTATTCTCTCTGTCTCTCACTTGCATTAGGTTTCCAGATTCTGTTATCCTGTGATACAACTATACGCAAGACTCCCATTGCCAGCAGTTTGAGCCATTTCTGGTTTTACTATTAGTTTAATAAGACACGCCTGAGCTTGTTACCTATGCACTTTGGCTAATTAAGCGCTTGGTAAATCCTGGAATAGGTGAAACTGCTATGCAGTAGGAGTCTTATTTCCACCTCTGATACAGTATAGTTTAAAGAGACAGTACAGTAATCACATCCCGTCGCCAAGCCAAATGGCTGATACTGTTGAAGCAGCACTTACCTGACTGCTATTAAAAACTAGGACCTTCAAAACGACCTCAAAAAAAAGGCAAAGCACGTGTCATAAAATAACTATAAGTAGAGGATGCAAAGAGTTTACTGGGAGATAAAGCTCCATCCCTACAGCCTCCCTGTACACTCGATGCAACCTGTAGTACAGTACATTCACGCAGACTTGAACTTGCTTGCTCTTCCGTCTCGTCAATGTCTCTGTGCAAGACTATATAGGACAAGAAGTGACAGAGACTTTGCCGGAAGAGCAATGAGCACTAGAAGGAAAGGTGGCTTACATCAGCCTCGCAGCGCTGTCCCGCATAGCTGGCACCACAGCTACACTCATAACCGTTTACCAGGTCCTGGCACGTGCCACCGTTCAGACAGGGGTTGGGGGTGCACTCGTTTATATCAGTTTCACAGCTGTTGAAGAAACAAGGGAGGAACATCAGTCCACTGTGTTTAAATAAATGACAATACTTCAGCATTGTGTATGAGTAGCTTGCCTTTCAGATTAACACCACATACACTGTGGGCAAACAAGGAGACCAAGAGCCTCACATTAGTGCAACATGGTACCGTGTTTCCCTTTCACAATGGGCATCAATTCAGTAGTTTGAAACACTCAATCAAAATCTAAGGTAATATAAAGGTAAAGCTTACATGATTCTAAGTGAAGTAGACTTTCATATAGGTGGTAAAGTGTAACAATATTGTAGACTATTAGTCGTCACAGAGCACTTTAATCAGAGCCACATTGTTACAACCTTCACTTTAGCCAGTGGCCCAAATGTACATCACATTGCATTAGGAACATAACATAAGAGTCTGCTCTTAACAAGAGGATCCTGGGTCTTAAAGGGTCCCAAGGATTCATCGTTAACATGGCTTTGTAATCTACTCCAGCACAGAAACCAGACCCCTGTGCTGTGCGTAATGTATTGGCAATCAAGCCCCAACACCACCACCCCCCCACCCCCTTCATTGTTCAAGGTTAATAGAAATATAGATTGTGTTCCCTTTAATTAACTAGTGTAGCATCTGGATTGTATCAGCCTTTAGGGCGCTAACAGGTACTGTAAGTGCAGCACAGACAACATGCTTACTTTAGAGCAAAAGGCCTTGTACTGTATCCCTTAATTACCATCTAACAAGAGCAGTGCTGCAGCAGCTTGAAGAGCTCCACAGAGCCAATCAATAATCCCACCAGGCCCTTGCAGTGATGATGCTGCACTCAGACGTTAACAACACCTTGCCGAGAATAGCTTATGTAATTCAAGCAAATGAACAGAATGTAGATTGAAACACCTGAATGCTGGGAAACAGTGCCTCCTATGGGTGGAAGTTCCGACCATGCGTGGAACATCAGGGACCAATAGCGTTTCTCCACCATTCCTATTTAATCCCCAAAGCTTTTTTTGCATCACCCAAGTGAGAACCCCTCACTGACAACAGACACACTACATAAATCACCATGATGTTTCCAATGTGAAACAACAGGCTTAGTGAAACAATACATTTAAAGTGGCCCCCTAGAATTGAGGCCCAGCTATGTATCTACATGGTCAGTGTTTTGTCTGAAACAGAGGTACAATGACTTGAACTCCTCTACATGGTCCACCATTTCTCTAGGAGGACTGCTCTTGGTAACACTAGTACTAGACTCCAGCCTCTTAAAGGTCTTTATTGCACACTGGAGCAGGTTACCAGGCATCACTGGAAGACAACAGGAGCCGGGGGCGAAATTCAACTTCATATGATGCTATTTCTAGACTGCCTGGCACTGGTAAAATGAAATATTATCCCAGTGAGAGTTTTCTCTCATTAAAAAGAACAGCAGGCTCCTGCCTTCTCAATGCAGAGCAATAAACCCTGGCCATCTATTATTGGAGGAAATGATCCAAAGAGCGGAAATATTCCTCTCGATTTCAGAGACGGCAATAAAGAAAAATGTGTCATTTATTCTACCCTATGAAGAACACTGTACTTTATGGTGCATTGGAGTATTACCTTGCAAATTACATTTTATTTGTCTAGAATATTGTCCCAAGAAAATAACAGGAATACTAAATAAAATACTGATTTAAAAACAGAAGATTTCCAGTAAACATTTTCAAAACAGGCAATAGTATTTTATTGTAATGGATGAAGCAAAAGCTATTTCTGTCTATACAAATTATAAGAATCTTCTGGGAGAATTGTAAAAAATGTTTAAGAAGCTTGTATTAAATTAAATGATAAAATGTTACATGGCTAAAATGCCGCAGCAAAGAATGCTTACACACACAAAGTGTATTTGCAACATTTCCTCAGTTTTAAGGTATTACATTGGCTTCAAAACACTACTCCTCACTTACAAGGCTATTCATGGTTCTGGCCAGCCTGCCTGAGTTAGTTAATATAAACCGTCTCGCTCTTTGGTTATTCCAAGAACTTTATTACACTCCTATGGTTCAAGGGCTTTTAGTTTTCAAGGTCCTTCACTTTGGAACTCAATTTCAAATGTTATCCGGAATGCTGAGTCTGTCAATATTTTTAAATCTAAGCTCAAAACAGATCTCTTAAACTTGCCTTTCACAAGCAAGCAGTTTGGAGCTCTTTTGACTTGCTGTTTATTTTATTTTTGTAAAGCACCCTAGCTTGCTACCACATAAATGGAATTGGTATGGTGCTACTGATTACAGTACTGTTTCAAAATATTAGGCAACAATTAAAATATAACACAACAATTAAAACATTATATATAAAACGCCTCCCCAGAGCCAGGTAGACCATGCATATCTGTATGACTATGCAACACTATGAACAGCTGTCTGTCTCCACTGAGCTGATTGTTTCCCTGGTTTAGTGGCTCTTTGTGTGGGTACTTCCCAGTGTCTGCAGCACGAGCCAGGCTGACCTCTTACCTCTCTCCCCAGTGTCTGCAGCACCGAGGCAGGCTGACCTCTTACCTCTCTCCAGTGAAGCCAGTCCTGCAGGTACAGTTAGCTCCCCAGATCCCATCTTCACAGTATCCATCGTTCTGACACCAGAACTCCTTCCCACACTGCAATGGCGGGGAGGGCCACCTAGAAGAATTGCCCGTACATTAGTTTAGACCAGTGGTTCCCAAACAGGTCCTGAGGACCCACTGTGACCTTTGTTTTCTTTGAATTGTTTTCAGCAAGTTAGTTATTTTATAAGTAACTTGAACTCTGCAACTGTTTTAAGACTGAAAACAATTAAAAAGGTTTAATTAAGCAAATTATCAGTTCAATTAAGGGTCTAGTTAAGTAATTGAGAGCTCAGTTGGAATGAAAACCAGCAGACACAGTGGGTTCCCAGAACTGGGGTTGGGAACCACTGCTTTGGACCATTAGGATACAACTAGGCTGCTCTAGATCCTCGTTTTAAGCTGGAATAAACTTGAATACAAGAGTGATTATTTCACCAAGCTCCAGTTCTCAGGCACCTCATTACACTGAGACAGACTACCTATTGATTTGAAAAGTATAATACTTACTGGCATAGAGGACCTGCGAACTGAGGAGGGCAGGCACAGCTGAAAGTGTCGATACCATCAGAGCACATCCCTCCATTCTGACACAGGTTTTCAGCACAGTCATCAAGGTTTGTTTCACAGTTCCCCCCAGTGTAGCCTGGGTAACAGTCGCACTTGTAGCCAGCCAGCAAGTCAGTACAATTGCCATGGAGACAGGGACTGGACTGGCAGTCGTCAATATTAGACTGGCAATATAGCCCACCCCAGCCGTGGGGGCAACTGCACTCAAAGAAGTTAAACAGATCCTCACACTTTCCCTCGTGGTAACAGGGGTTTGGAGTGCAGACCGGGTTTCCTCTGCACCCGATCTGAATCTCTTGCCCGCTGCGTTTGATAAACTGCTCCCGCTGTGGTACTGTGTGGTCTTCGGTGAAAGGGAGATACACTCCACCCACTCTCACAGTCCCGAGGCAGCCTGTGTAATTCTCAGCCAGCATCACAGTGGATTCGTTGAGGAAGTTGAGGTTGCCAGCCACGCCCAGGCTGGTCCCGTTTTGATTCCCGTCCACAGTGATCACCCACCTCGACGAGCCCTGCTTCGGTTCTGTCATACTAACCATGATTTTGTGCCACAGGCCGTCTGTGATGGGGAAGTCACTCTGTATGGTGACTATTTCCACGCTGTTCTCTGTCCTCAGCTTGACCAGCAGTGTGGAGTTGTGGAGTCCAATGCAGAAAAGCTCCACTCGGTTGGTGGCTCGCAGAAGAACCGCATTCCCATCTCTGGTCCTCACGTCCAGGGAAATGCTTGTTACTGGCAAGTTGAGAGACTTGTTGGCAGCAAATTCAATAGTGTTGTTTTCCTGAAACGTAGCATTTGCTCTGCCTGAAAAAAAATAAAAGAAAACAAGCCTGTCAGTGACATACATACCTGCAAATTAAGAGTAATGAAAAAAACACAGAGACCTACACCAACGTATGTACTGTGACAATGTAACTTTGACAAGCAGAGTGCCTTATATAACCCCAGACCTGAATAGTCTCATTCGTTTATGAAAAATAATATCTTTCATCAGTTTCATCAGAACTGGAAAAGTGCTTCTCAAGATACACAAAAAAGTAATATGGACAGGAATGTACTCCCAGATTGCAATCAGTGCTTTTTTTTTGTTACGTTTTTTTAAAAATGTTAGTTATAGTTATTAGTTTAATTTTAGTTAGTTATTATTACAGTTAACACAGTGGTGGTGACCTTGAAATCTGTCAAGGTAGAAAGAACTTGGGTAGTGCCAGGCTCTGCACCTCTTCACAGTGCACTCCTTAGGAGAGCCAAGCACAGAGATTATCATTTACTAGCCAAGGCTGGCTGTACAGCCCTCCACACACTTCAATACTAGTCAAATAGAATATGTGTGCTGGAAACAAGTAGTAAGAAGCAGGCTGTTTATTTCAGCTTGATTTTTACTTAATTTACAAAAGCTAGATTTCGTTTTTTACATTAAACTAACTTGAGGAAAAACAATGAAACCTTTCAATTTGCAGTTGTAAATGTTTAAGTAGAACCTTAATGCCTGATTAAAACAAGGCATATAGAAGGGTTGAATATATAAGAAACTTGCCTGAATCAATGGTACTCATAGAAAAAAAAAAAAAAATATATATATATATATATATATATATATATATATATATATATATATATATATATATATATATATAACGCTTTATGAAATATGGACCATATTGAAATAAAAACTCATATTTAAAATCTACATTTTCTACAAGCTTACATTACCATTTCATATTCTGATGCTTTGTCGCAAGATACATTTTCATTCCACACATGTAATATCGCATCATGGTTACCATCATTCTAATTGAAATAACATCTGGTCACAGAGGAGCTATATGTATAGAGAAAGATCCTGCACACATTCAAAATGGTCTCAAATAAACCTCAGAAACCCCAGAACACACAAGTGTATTACGAAGACTTTTATAGCATAAATTTACAATAATATGCACAGAACAAAACTAGAGACAGTTGAGCAGAACTAACTTGCACTTCTTATTTGGAGTGTGAGCTCCGCCCCTATCTTGCTTCAGCACAGCTGGACTCAGAGTCACTGGAAGGCAAGGCAGACGGGCCCGCTTCGTCCTGCCATGGAGACTTCAGCCGTCCGTCAGGGTACTGTGCACAATATTCAAAGTGATTTTCTCTTGTGCCCCATTTTCAAACCAAACTAGTAACTGTCACCGTATACCTATAGCAAAATCTCACCTACACCTTAACCCGATAATTTCTACATAACAGGATGAAATGACTGACAATGAAACTACAGTAGCCTATTAAAGGACTTCTGAGTTGACTGACAGCGACATCTAGCCATTCAGAGTGGAACGGAGACGGCACAGCAAGTATAAAAACTACACAAGCTAGAGATGATCTCTAAATGATTATTTTTGATAAGAAAATAAAAAATATGGAGTGGTTTTACAGTCAAACTCATTTTTGGGGGGAATTCAATGTTTAACGAGCTTTACGATTACAATTGAAGTTTGTTTTTTTAGTTACTATTTCACTATCGTTTTACATAATTTTTTATTATACAGTTACTATTAATGGATATGATTTGTGTTTGTTAACAGACATTTTCGTTATTACAGTTAACTAAATAAATACTGATTGCAATACTCTTAATAACTGAATACTGAACAACTGAATATGATTAACACTTTGATTAACACTAAACAAACAGTGGAGGGACAGACAAACAAAGCACGGTGAGTCCGAACAAACGTCTTGTGCTGGTCCTTCCAGCACGAAATAGCAATTATGTGCTTGAATTTAATTTACTTTATGCTTTTGCTTTCTCTTCTCCACACCCGTTCTCCACTCACCAAACACACAACCCCGAGTGAGTGAAAACATGCTGCTTTTATGCAGCTGTACCGAGACGCGATTGCTAATCAATTGGAGTCTCAGTACAACTGCACGTGAATCAGTCCAGTGAATTTCCCGTGCTCACATATTATTACATTTTACCTGCACGTGAAGAGCTGTGCAATCCTCGTGCCTAAATACAAATACACATTTTAAACACCCATGCTCGTAACCCATATTACATCCTTTGTACACCAACATTAACACACCACATGCAACATACAACACAGAAATACACACAGGGGCGGGGCAACGTTGCCACAGTGATATATAGACAGCCAGCCAACCAGATAACCGATAATTTGCTAAAGAAAGTATATAGCAAGTTGTTTCCCAGTCAGGGGTGTAGTGCTGGGGGTCAGGGGAGAGCATCGCCCTTCATGTTCTCTTGGGCAGGGAGTGCACCGTTTCTGTACTTCACGTGTAGAATATTGAACTGTTTTATCCCTATTAATATATGGAGATATACTTGTGTATAACCCATACAAATAAGTAAATAATACAATAACCGTAAGAAACCTTTGAGAGATAAATAATGGAAAAAGTTTGACTGTAGCATCTGGTCTGGAACAACAGGTGTGAACAATGTATAAGAGAGGTGAATGGAACCTGTATCAACCTGTAAAACAGCCAGCAGCTACACCTCACCCAGACCACACAGCTCAGCTACCTGGGGACAGGCAGTGGAAACACCCTCCAGCTACACCTCACCCAGACCACACAGCTCAGCTACCTGCGGACAGGCAGTGAAAACACCCTCCAGCTACACCTCACCCAGACCACACAGCTCAGCTACCTGCAGATAGGCAGTGGAAATACCCTCCAGCTACACCTCACCCAGACCACACAGCTCAGCTACCTGCAGACAGGCAGTGGAAAGGAGGCATTACTGCTTCTTATATCAAAGCTGTGTGTTTGGTACTTACACTCATAGCCCCCAGGCACATCCACACACTGGCTGAGGTGTGGACAGGGGCTGCTGCTGCACCACACTCTCCTTTCACACGTCCTGCCGGTGAAGTTCGCAAGACACGAGCAGACAAAGTCATTCCAGGTCACTTGACACGAGCCTCCATTCTCACAGGGTCCAGACTTCAGAGAGAATGACAGCGATGGAATTATTAACATGTTATTAACACAGCAATGGCAATTTGAAAAAAATGAAAACTATCATGTCCCTTTGAAATCCTACAGCTAACTGTGCTAGGTCCTATTTATGGCACATTCGATCATGTGACAGGTTACAACATTCAGTGCCTAATATGATGTGCCTACTTTATTTCTTATTGGTTAGTCATTCCATAGTATTCAGTCCAGCTTTGTGTATATAACAGGTACTGTGGCATAGGAATTATGAAGGGGGCAGGCTAACTGTAGGTGACTCCACTTCTTTCTTGGCTTACAGCCTGGCAGATAAAGATGCCAAGAGGTGGAATGACAAAAAGCTAGGGGCTAAACTGGGATTTGGAAACGGAATGTGCGAGTTGCAGGCCTCGGATTGTGCCATTGGCCCTGCTGTTTACATTTTTATTTTCCACAGTAAAGCAGCTGGCCAATGAACTTGTTTAATTCCCCATAGCTTCTTAGTAATCTACATGTGGACTGAATGTGGTGTGAATGAACTGAACTTCACATTCATGAAAAAAATCAACAGAGCAGAAAATCTGAATTAGACTACAAAACATTTGTCAACCTGTCTTACATTCTTTTAAATTTTACCATAAAATCTAGGAGTGTTTTTAAGGGTCTGGAATAAAGTTGTTTTAGTTACCCGGCAGGTGTCATCGCTGTGGCAACCCTGCATGACATTAACAGTCTCCCTGAATCCATACATGTCTTCTGTTGCGCTGGAGTTACCGTTCTCCAGAGGGAAGAACTCCAGGAGCGAGTTGTCGAGCCGCAGGTCCTGCAAACAGCCCTTGAAATACCCTCCCCAGGCGGATGCATCCTCTTCCACAGAGAGGCCTCCAACATGGGCTACATCCCCAGCCTTGACTGAGATGGAAGGCAGCCGGGTCAGTTTATAATCCAGGTGATACTGTCCAACCGTGACGTTGCCATCATTGGATTGCACGGTGAGGAGCTGCTTCTCTCCATTGGCACAGTACATGGGTGCCACTGCAGGAGGGCCCGACAGGATCTGCACGTTGATCCTGCCCATCTTCAGATAAAGGGTGAAGTACGGGCCTGTGTCATTTCTCAGCTGAAATATCAAGCCCTCTTGCTTCAGCGTGCGCAGGAAAAAGGAAACTGTGAAGTTGGAGCCGTGACTGCTGCTGATGTTAAAGGAGGTGGAACTAGTGCTGTCTTCCTGGCTGAAGGTTGCTGGTGTATACTCTGTTGGAAGAAGATGGTAAAATATAGACTGTAGCATTCTCAATAAAGCCTGGACTGCTACCAGAGATGTCTCAGGATTTTTGTAATTTGAAATGTTTGGCAAAATAAAGTGTTATAATATCACCTTGGTGGCCCTCAAGAGTATGAAATTTGTAGTTTTTTTTTTTTTTTTAATTTGGAATCGGAAATTATTTTTTCTCCCCAGTTTGGAAAGCTCAGTTATTATTTTTTATTTCAACCTGGCTCACTGCTGCCACCCCCGCGCTGACTCGGGAGAGACGAAGAGGAACACATGCGTCCTCCGAAACGTGTGCCGTCAAGTGTCTGTGTCTTTTCACTCTGCAGGCCCACCATGTAGCCACCTTAGAGCTACAGCATCCAGGGAATGCGGAGCTCCGGGCAGCTTACAGGCAAGCCTGCACCCGCAAGGCCAGTCCACAGAGGTTGTTAGTGCCCGGTGAGCCAAAGACACCCTGGCTGACCTAAGCCCTCCCCACCCAGGTCGCCAATTGTGCGCCTCTCCCTGGGAACCACGGTCGACAGTGGAATAGCCTGGACTCAAACAGACGACCTCCAGGCTACAGGGTGCATCCTGCTCTCCATGCGGAGTGCCGTTCCCAGATACGCCACTCGGGAGCCCAGTTGTAGAGTTTCTAGTGAGCTAAACGGTGGTGGATCTAAACACTGCCAGGCTTTTAATAATTCAAACAGGACCCTCCTTTGCATTTTAAAGCAAACAGCAAATACAAAAAGTTACAACTGCAGGTTTTCTTCCTTTTGTTTAATAGTTGTGGGTGGTTTATAGCAAGTGTACTAGCAAACATATACTGTTCAATATTTTTCGTAATGTTCCTGATCTTGGTACACAAAAAGCCTCATTGTTATTAATTAAAGGATTCCTTCACAATTACAATTATTAAACTAGAAAGCTCCTGATAAACGCTCTCTCTCTGTTGGAATCCTGCCCTTATTGAAGAATCTTTAAAAGAGTCTTACCGTTAGAACAATTGGGACCGTGAAAGGGACGGTAGCAGTGGCATCTGGAGCCGGTCCACAGATCCACACAGCTGCCCTGATCTGAGCACGGGTTGGGTTCGCACCACTCCGGCTTGCTGCAGCCCAGCTGCAAGCCCTCTGCCATGGTCTCAGAAATCCTCTGAGGAAGCACAGGTTGGGAATCAATCCGTAGGTCTTCTATGCAGCCAATGAAATTCGTCCTGCTTTCAGTGTTGTTGAGTAAGAACTCAGACTTGACCCCACCAACAGAGATCATCTTGAAGGACTCTGGAATATTACGGACCAGTTCCGAGCCATCCTGGGTCTTTGTGCAGTCTCCTCTCTCACAGTTTGTATGGGTCAGCACTAAACCACCTTTCAAAGTCACACTGATTTCCTGCCACTGGCCATCGTTTACTTTTCCAGGCAGAGATGCATAGATGCGAGAGCCCTCTAGCACTGCCCTAGCATGAAGGAGGCCCTCGACAATCTCCAGGTACATGTAGTCCGAGTAGTCCCCCCTGTAAAATATAATCCTATCAGGTAAGGTGGTCCTGAACCGGAGGCTGATGCTGGCTCTGGTGGTACCCACGCCCCTCTTGGTTCTGTTTCTCAGTGGAACCTCTATGAGAATGTAGCCTGTGGATGTGAAGGAAAATGTGGTTGAGGTGTTGCAGCGTTCGTCATAGAAACCCGGGGGGCACTGGCAGGAGTAGCTGTGAGTGCCGCTCTGGTAGGTAGGGTGGCAGGTCGCTCCGTTTTGACAGTCGTTCTCCTGGCAGCCCACCAGCTGGGTGTCACAGTTTTTGCCTCCCCAGGGGGTGGCGTCTTGTCCTGCTGCAGGGCAGAGGCAGGTATAGTCGTCGATGCCGTCTTCACACCGGCCCCCATTCGCACAGGGGCTGCTTTCACATTCGTCAATGTTGGTCTCGCAGCCCACTCCTGGAAGAAAAGGTGAAAAATGTAAAGCTGCAGACTGCAACAGTTTTATCATTATTGGGTGAATGTTTACTAGATTCTTCAGTAGTTCAGCCTTCTGTGCACTCTGCTTGATCAGAAACCAGACATTGTTGTCTTAATGGTTTGGTTAGGTTACCTCAGGTCATTTTAGTTCACACAATTGGCCATTCTTTCCCTCTCTACCAGCAGCCATTCTGTGAACTACAGCTGCAGTGGGGTATCAATACCAAGTGTAAGCTCTGTTGAAGCTCAAAAATACAAACATGATTTTTTCTTTTGTTTCCATTGTCAATGTTTGCTGTATACTGCACATAGAAATATCACACACTTTGGACTTACTTTTCGGAACAGTATTGTGTGTATTTAAAAGGTGAATTTGAAAAAGAAAAAAAATGTTTAAACCGTTTTCAAAACTTATGATCTCTTTGCACTTGCTTTAATATAGTCCAGTTAATCTGAATAATGAAAAATGAAATAAAAAACAATCTTACAATTAATAAAGGCATTCGAAAAAGAAATGAAGCGGAAGAAATGCTGTGCAGGCCGTGTCGTTCAAGTGTGGAAATATTTCAGGGGATTATGAAAACCACTGAGAAAAACCACTGAGAAACCTTTAATCTCATACACGAGACTAGGCATGTGAGGTCCAGCAATCCCTATATAATCTAACACAGCAGCCCTGCTATGTAATGTACTATACTATACAGCTATGGCCGAAAATTTGGCATCACCTATAATTTTAGGATTGAGACATCATAAAAAAAAAAAAAAAAAAAAAAAAAAAAAAAAAAATTATGAGCATAATTTAAATATTTTATTTATCATGTAATCAAAAAAACTGCAAAAACATTACATGTTACATTTTGAAATGTCACATTCTTCAATTTGTCAGTTTTTCGTTAAGTATATGGAAAACTACAAATTCAATATGTTAAAGTAACATTATTCAGCAGGTTTCAATCTATAGGGTGATGCAACATAGCTGTACAGTAGAGCCAAATGCACACCCACACACACACACACCAGTGAAGTTATTATGTGGCTGAAGGCATTAACCACAATATTTGGCCTGCTTGACTTAATATTTCGAAGTGTTTGCTGAAGTCTTTGAAGAACTCCAAGGAGAAAAAACACCTATTAATTCCAGAAAATTAAAACTCAACAACGAAGTACTTAGTCAATAAAACCCTAACTTCCACATAACTGCTCCTTCCAGTAACCAGGTTATTCCTTGACAGTATTATAGGGTCATTCCACATGAAATCAAATCACCAAAAACCTTGATCTCCTTTGATTTTCGTCAAATTGGGTGATGTGATTACGTTTTTTACATCTGGTAAGAATCCTGGCAGCGACATTCTGGGCTAGCTGCAGTCGGTTTATTGTGTCGGGAGACCACCATATAGAGACTTGAAGTAGTCGAGTCGAGAGGAGACAAATGCATGACAAAGTGTCTCCGCATCCAGGAGGGAAAGGTAGGGATGGACTTTGGAGATGTTTCGAAGATGGTAGAAGGAAGATTTGACCACGGAGGAGATCCATCAAATGAGAAGTTGCTGTCAAGTACACAGTTTTGTACTGCGGGGGAAGGCAGCAGAGACAGTTTCTGAGGTTCAGGGCAGCATTCTTGTTTTACATCCTACTAGAAGTAGTTCAGATTTGTTAGTGTTCAGCTGAAGAAAACTGGCAGACATCCAGACCTTGATGTCTTGAATGCAAGCTGAGAGCCAGACCATGGCAGAGGGGCTTCCAGGGTCGAGTTTTAAGTAGAGCTGGGTGTCGTCAGCATAGGAGTGAAACATGAGGCTTTGTTGGCGGATGAGGTGACCCAAGGGAGGCATAGATATTGAAGAGAATTAAATACAGATCAATACTGAAATGTGCCCTTTATAAAGTGAAAAACAAGAACACCCAACTATAACTCAACTAAGGTGTGTCCTTAAACCTGGTACTCTTCCATAAAACATTTATATATTATACTTACCAGTTTAACATTCTTGACATTAATGTTTGTAGCTAAAATTCTTGTAGTTTTGCAGTCTATTTAATATTGAAGACAATTAGTTGCATAAATGGCAAGTGCTTCCAATGACTTTCTTGGCGTTAAAGACATCAAAGCATGAGCCATTTGCAAAGCATCGTGGAGTGCGCTGCACTAAAGGTCGCACCTTAACAAAGAAGCAGATCAAGGACCACCAGAAGCTGAGTATATGTCCAGAAGTTATGTTACCCTTGTATGAAGTTGCTAGCCCATCATCCTCCTGACCAAGACCAAACATCATCCTCAACACAAAGTGACCCCAAGGAGTTCCAGAGAATCCAGCCCTCATGCTGTTCAAGACAAACTACCTGAAAGCAACAACATTTTCAAAGCTGAAAAGGAACATGAGATTTCACAAATAAACAAGGCCTTGGAGGCAATACAAGAACCTTCACTGAAGAGAAGGAAATTCACAAAAGGTATATGCAGCTCAGAAGGTAAAGAAGATCGGAGAAGCAATGACGAGAAAGCTAAGAAGAACAAACAGAAGTGGAAGACTGAAACAGTCAAGGAACAGGCTCGGCATACCAAGAGATGATGGCCCTGCTGAACGAAAAATGTAATTCAAATATCAGTCGAAGTAGGCAGGTTCATATGTTTTTGTCTTGGTCTACATGCAGGACTGCTGCTGAGTTTGGTGTTACCTACCACGTCCAGGACAGCCAAAGCTTTACAGGAAGAGAAAGGATGCCTATCGGATCCAAATCCAAACACTGGGAGGAGAATGCTAACAGAGGAGATTGCTCAAATAGTAAAATTGTTCTACAAGAGGGAAGATTAGTCGACTCATGGCCGGAAAGAAAGATTTTGTTTCTGTTTACAATAAAGAGTCAGGAAGGGGGGCGCTCCAACACAAACGGCTTGTTCTCTGCAATCTTTCAGAGGCCTATTGTTTCTTCAAATTACAGCATCCTGACATTAAGATTGGCTTCTCCAAATCTGCAGAGATGAAACCAAAGGAGAGTGTATTGGCAGGCAGTAGTGGTGCTCATGCTGTGTGTGTCTGCACAGCACACCAGCATGTAAAGCTGATGCTCATTTGTTCTTCCACAACTGAGTGTAAGTACAGAAGTGCCTTTGAATCACTATCGGCATTGCTTGCCTTACCTCATGTGTTCCCCACCTAACATCGACTGCCACTTAGGAAAGTGGCGATTTCAACAGTCAAATACAAATGCTCTTTCAAGATAGCCTGATGGACACAGTGGAGTATCTGAAGTGGACTACAACTGACAGAGCCACTCTTCAGACAATAAATGAACCCGTTAATCAGTTCATAGAGACTTTCACAAGCCATCTCCAACGTCTTTGGCAACATGATTTCATTGCAAAGATGCAGATTGCAAATTATCAACAGCTGAGGGATGAACTCCTAGTTGATGATTTTTCAGAAAACTTTCGTCATGCAAGATGAAGCACAATCACACCACTGGAACACCTCTCGGGCAACCATCCATTCTTTTGTTTGCTATTGGCAAGACAAAGAAGGGAATTCTCAGCACATGTCATATGTTGCAATATCAGAATGCATGATTCATAACACAGTCGCTGTTTATCTCTTTCACAAGCATCTTTTGAGGTTCTTGGAGAACAAATTTACAAGAAAAATCTATTACTTCTCTGACGGGTGTGCAGGGCAATATAATAACTATACAAATTTCCTCAACATTTGCCAGCACTTGGAAGATTTTGGCGTAGAAGCAGAGTGGAACTTTTTTGCAACATTTCAGACCCTGTGATGGTGTAGGAGGATCCATTAAACAAATGGCAACAAAGCCAGTTTGCAGTGTCCATACCACGACCAGATCCAGACTCCACACCAACTGTATAGGTTTGCAAGAGAAAACATTCCTGCTCTTGAAGTAGAATACTTCACGATAGCAGAATGGCAAGCTGAGCAAGATTTTCTAGAGCGACGATGCCTCAAGTTAAAAACTGTGTCTGGCACACTGCATCTCCACTTCTTTTAACCAGTTTCCAAAGCCAAACAAAGAGAAGAAGCATCACTTAAAATACCAAACATGCGCTGACAGAAGTACTACTGGTGGGGACAAAATTAAACATGCACAATTCAGTAGTAATTTTTATTTAATTCAGCTGTATTTGTTTGTTTTAGCCAATTATGTAAATAGGGCACTGTGACAGGGTCTTCCTCGTGTCATGCGTGTGGGTCGCCGCTGTTCAAGCTTACAGAGAGAAACTCCAGTACAGGCGCGCAGGTTTTATTAACAAACAAATAGAAAACGAAAGTAAAATAAAAAGGTGGTCATGTGACGTTACCAGCGACGGTAACGCACAGAGGACAAATACAGAAAATTGTACAAAAAGTGCAAAATAAAACACAATACAACAAACTATAAATCAAAGGTGCCGTGAAAACATCAGGCCTTGCAGCAGCCCCGAGCCATCTCCCGCGGATGTTTTAAACCTGACGGACACTCAGTCGAGACCCGCCCGCCTGCTGATTGAGAACCAGCACAGCCAATCACTTGCTGCCCTTCCCCTCAACCAAGCATAGCAGGCAGCAAGTCTCAATCGAGCGCCCGTCTGTAAACAATAATTCAATTGCACAAATCAACTCCCAAAACGACACAAAATAAACCCATTCCCACATATAAATCACACCAACACTAATTTACCACTGTGCAGGGCAATCGCACTGCCACAGGCACCTTGGTTAATTCATGAATATATTAATGGCTGTTACAGCTGTGTCAGTTCATTGCAGCTTCAATTTAACAGTTGAGAAGTGTATACTCGATTGCAAATAAATATCTTTGTTTAATTGTATTAGGTGTGTAGTCGCTTCACTTAGAATATTCACCTGACACTCTGCATTCAAAATTAAATTCACAGGAAATGTAGATAAGGGTCTAGGCTACAATCTATCATTAAACCTGACAAAAATCCAAGGTTATGCGATTTGACTTGGGTGAGGTCAAAAGGTCATAGAATCACACAACTTTTTTTTTATCTTGTATTTCATATGAATTTTTTTATAATGAACAAATAGTCCTATTTGAGAACTTTAAAATGAAACCAACACCAGCTTCTATGCCAATTCTGGAGGAAGTTATGACCATGTAAAGATAGGGTGGGTGCTCAAATCAGGTCAAGCTTCAAACCTGTATCTCATGCATGGGAGGTCACTCAGGCCTACAATTCACAGTGTAACCATTTCTTTCAAAGACAATAACATGTGCAAATGTTTATCAAAATCAGAGGCATTCAACTGAAAAATTGCTGTTTTTTTTATTGATTTCAGATGGATTTACAATGTTTTATTCTCTTTGAACAAATTGCTCTTGCTTCAGAATACTACCTAAGGATCCTTCAGCCTCTTTTAAAAAAAAAAAAAAAAGAGTTATTACAGGCACAACCCTTTAAAATGTGCTCATTTGTTTCTTCTAGGTAGCTCTGCAAACACCCTTGATAATATAAACAGATCCCCAACATCCTGCAACTCCTCTGCACTGGCAAATGAATTATTCTGACAGCTTTATTAGAAGAAAGAACTTCAACAACTCCCCACACACCTCTGTAATGTTTGCACAGAGCGTGCCCTGGTTCCAGATAGCAGCTTTGATTTTTCTACACCCTGAATGAGCTCAATGGGTAATGCAATACCTTGGCAATCCCTTAGTTTATAGTACAGTACCACTGCACCGCTCTGAACTGCTTTCAGTTCATAGTTTTCCTGTGACTCAGAATGGGGCTTTCTTTTTTTAGAATTGTGGTGTCATCATACCATCATCATACGACTCTATATTTTTCAAGAATTTGTAAATAGGTGCTCTATCTGAATGCATGGTACATCTGGTGGGGGTGGGCCAGTGCCATTTTGGCTGTATTAAACATCATACCATATCAGAAATGATCTAAACCAATCTAAACACAACCCTCTTACTGAGACAAACATACACTTCATGATCTTCTGTAAGCACATTGAAAATCTTATGTTAAGAGAAAGATATCACACAACATCCAAACAAGCAACACCAGAGCCAAAGTAATCCAACCACAAGCAACTCCAGAGCCAAAGTAATCCAACCACAAGCAACTCCAGAGCCAAAGCAATCCAGCCACAAGCAACACCAGGGCCAAAGCAATCCAGCCACAGGCAACACCAGGGCCAAAGCAATCCAGCCACAAGCAACACCAGGGCCAAAGCAATCCAGCCACAAGCAACACCAGGGCCAAAGCAATCCAGCCACAAGCAACACCAGGGTCAAAGCAATCCAGCCACAAGCAACACCAGGGCCAAAGCAATCCAGCCACAAGTAACTCCAGAGCCAAAGCAATCCAGCCACAAGCAACACCAGGGCCAAAGCAATCCAGCCACAAGCAACACCAGGGCCAAAGCAATCCAGCCAGGAAGAGGGCACATATCACCATATCGTCTACAGTGACGATGGCCAAGAGAAAAAATCTTTGCTGACTGCTCACCCCTCTGCAGGTGTGGGTGCCTCTTTGCTGACTGCTCACCCCTCTGTGGGTGCCTCTTTGTTGAATGCTCACCCCTCTGTGGGTGTGTGTGGGTGCCTCTTTGCTGACTGCTCAACTCTCTGTAGGTGTGTGTGGGTGCCTCTTTGCTGACTGCTCAACTCTCTGTGGGTGTGTGTGGGTGCCTCTTTGCTGACCGCTCACCCCTCTGTGGGTGCCTCTTTGCTGACTGCTCACCCCTCTGTGGGTGCCTCTTTGCTGACTGCTCACCCCTCTGTGGGTGCCTCTTTGTTGAATGCTCACCCCTCTGTGGGTGTCTCTTTGCTGACTGCTCACCCCTCTGTGGGTGTGTGTGTCTCTTTGATGTGGAATCCCATTTAAAACTTTGAATCTAAAGCATTCCTCTAAACCATCAAAAGGAAAGAGTTGGTTAAATACAGAATGATATAGCCTGCGGTGGCGTTCACACATTGAAATTACTCACACATTTTGATTAATCGTGTGTGAATAATGTATTAATTTATTTGATACGGTATCCGTAAGATATTCTTTCAATCTGTAAAACAGTAGATTGTTGTATATTTTTGACTAATGGAAATTAAGTTTCTAGCTAGAAATAACTGTTATATTGCAGTTATACAGGGTCTCTGCAGTAACCCCACCCCCACTGCTATTGTGTACGGGTATCAGACTGCTATTAAATTGGGATGCAGCACCAATCTCGAAGTTAAAGAAGTTGCTGTCTTGTGTGAGGTGGTTTGCAGCAGCTATTTTGTTCAAAGTAGAGCAGGGTTGCTTAGGCTGGCTTTTAGATCTCTCTCACAGGCATCTATTTGTTGGGTTCCCCTTTGGTCATCTAGTAAAAGCACTACAGCGTGGAGTACAGGGCAAGTCATGCCAGCGTGGTTAGAATCCTGTTAGCGCCAAGTTGCCAGTCTAGACTGGGGAAATTAATTTATGTAAAAATGATTATAAAAGAACACTCATTTGCCTTTGTAGTTTACATTACCAATATGTCTTCCATGTAAAGTCTTATTGTTTTTACGATTTGAACTGGTCATTTTTGAAGGTGAACAACGGTTTGCCTCTGTGGTCCTCCTGTTTGTCACTGCATGGTTTCACAGCGAATCTTGTCTTTCTGGCTGAAGAACAGTGAAAAGTCCTGTTCTTCAACACATTCATCTGTAACATATACTTTCATATTGTGTTTAATTTCTGTAAATCGCTTCGGATAAAATAAGTATCTTCTAAATAATAATAATAATAATAATCTGCAGTTTAACACAGAGATATTTCAAGCGGAATGACTTTCTAACAGTCTCTTTTGCACATGCTGCCAGCCCCAGCCAATACAAACAGCACAGGTGAAAAGCAGCTCAATGAGGGAGCAGCTGCTCCCTATCCTTTGACCGGAACATGACCCCTGTCCAATCCACCTCTGTGATGCGACAGGCAGAAACCCCACAGCAAGTGCGAGTATTCGGAGATCTGGGGATTTGACAGTCTACACATCCAGTCTCTGATTGTAACCCGAATCATGCATCAGTACCAGTGAGCAAGAAACAAACTCACACATTCACATATAGATTCCATAGTTACAGCTGTATTCAGATAGAGAAAAGAGTAAATACCCTGTGAAATTCCACATACATTCACTGGGACATATGGAGACTTGATATGCAGGCAGTTCGCTGGAAGACTGTGAAGGACTGCTACTTAGTATTTTCTTTTCTGTATTTCTTATCGTTTCTGATCCAACTAAACCAGAAAGCAAAAGCCCCTTTAGAATTAGAAAGCCGGTTTAGCCTAGCCAGTTTACAAAATGAAAGTCGAGTTTGTATTTCAATACTGCATAATTACTGTGGATCACGTCTACATTCCAAATTTCTCAAATATGTTTACCCAAATGTACTGTGCGTGGGTCGGGCACACAAAAAGTGCAGTCTATGTAGTAAAATGTACAAAAATGCATACAATAAACAGTACACGTTATATATTGACATATTTAATTTGCTAGCATGGTGTTTATAAATCTGCTTAACTGAAATGATAATGGCATCCTTTCAATATATACAAGGTAATGCATTACCAAATGTCCATTGAGCTAGCGAACAGTTTGCCAATTAATAGCATGAACACAATATTTAATTAAGAAAGCACACACTGTAACAAAATCAACAAGACATGTTAGTAAACAGCAGCTCAAATAATAAGCAAGCCTTCTCCATTCTAATCTAAATTGAGAATGAAGCCTTGGAGAATTCAGGGATGCACTGTTTTCCATGTTACATAGTAAAGGGAACAGTCCTTTTAAATGGGTCAAACTCCCTTCATTGCTACACCAGCACTGTGACAATTTCCTCAAACACGATATGAATTAAGGCGACATGCCAGTTACCTGTTACGAGCCAAATTCCGTACAAAATCACTTGCATTAGAAGAGGTTTCATTGTGTCTTCCCCGTAGACATTTGTGACATTGTCGGAATAAAGAACAAAAAAAATAACAATAAAGAAATGCTTACAAAAAAAAGGTCAGCATGTGTGCTGTCTCCCTGTGCCAGTCAGGCAGAAGTGATTAGAGCTGAAGCAGCCTATACACTGTGAGCCTCTCTCCAACACATCTTACTGAGAGCTAATCCGCTCTGCTTCATTCCCTCCCAGCTGGCTCCTGTCAGTGCTGACAACAAGAATGTTTGTCGAGGAAGCAGTCCCACATGATACATCGCCGGTCATGCCTGGCACTGCCGGGCTCCTTTGTAATTACTTCACTGAGCAGAGCTAGCTGTACTTTTCCTTTTCTGGTTTTAAAAGTTAGGCAGGGTTCTGCTTCAGACTGCTTGGTTTGGATCTGTGAGCCTCTTCATAAAGCCCTGCCAACGCACCTCAATAATCCTGACCTGAAGTATCACCTCATCCCTCAAGCACAATCCTAGGTGAAGGACAGGCTGCTGACAAGGGCGGCCACATGCTTAGAAGGGGATGTAAAAATGAATTGTCACACTTTTGTGTATAGAGGTGTGTATCGTTTGATTTATGATACCTGCAGTTAACCAGATGGCCTTGAAATAACTGGACTTTATAGCTGGTATGAGTATAGACTCTCTCTCTAGCTCATTTAACTGTCTTTTAACAACATCTGTTAAGATCATTCCATGGAGCCCTTCAGGACTGTAACAGGTATCGTCATACTTACTGTATCATGACCAGCATATTGTGATACAGTACATCTTGTATTGTTACACCCCTAGGGTTTAGGAACCTATACTGTACCATTTAAAGTTAGACACTAACTCATTTGCGCCTAATTCACAAAGTACTATCAACACATCGACTGGAAAAGTCCCACGGAGTCATTAATCTCAGCATTGCTAAAACAGTGCCTCCCCTAAACTGCTCCTGTAACAACAAAGCAAATTAATAACATATTCATTTAGAGGCTGAGTTTAGTTTAAACATTGCTGACTGTGCATCTACTATAATGGGGTCAGATTGTGGTAGGTACAGTGGCTCTCTAAAGTATTCACCTCCCCTTGGACTTTTCCACATTTTATTGTGTTACAACATGGAATCAAAATGGATTTAATTAGTTATTGCGACTGATCAACACAAAAAAGGTCCATAATGTCAAACTGAAAAATAAAATCTACAAAATTGTTCTTGAGTCAATATTTGGTAGAGGCACCTTTGGCACCAATTACAGCCATGAGTCTATTTGGATAAGTCTCTACCAGCTTTGGACACTGCAATTTTTGCCCATTCTTGTTTGCAAAATTGCTCAAGCTCCGTCAAGTTGTATGGGGACCTTTGGTGAACAGCAATTTTCAACTCTTTCCACATATTCCCAATTGGATTGAGGTCCGATACTTTGATGGGGCCACTCCAGGACAATTACCTTTTTGTTTTTAAGCCACTCCGGTGTGGCTTTGGCTGCATGTTTGAGGTCATTGTCCTGCTGGAAGATGAATCTTCTCCCAAGTCCCAGGTCTCTTGCAGACTTCAGCAGGTTTTCCACCAGGATTTCTCTGTACTTTGCTGCATCCATTTTGCCCACTATCTTCACAAGCTTTCCAGGCCCTGACGCAGAGAAGCATCTCCACAGCATGATGCTGCCACCACCCTGCTTCACGGTAGGGATGGTGTTCTCAGGATGATGTGCAGTGTTAGGCTTGCGCAAAACATAGCGCTTACCATTGAGGCCAAAAAGTTATATTTTGGTCTCATCAGACCATAGAATCTTCTTCCACTTGGTCTCAGAGTCTCCCCCATGCCTTCTGGCAAACTCTAGCCGAGATTAGATGTGAGTTTTTTCAACAATGGCTTTCTTTTTGCCACTCTCCCATAAAGGCCAGTTTTGTGAAGCACCTGGGCTATTGTTACCGTATGCACAGTGTCTCCCAACTCAGTCGTAGAAGACTGTAACTCCTTTAGAGTTGGCATAGGCCTCTTGGTGAACTCCCTGACTAGTGCCAGTCTTGCCTGGATACTTTTTGAGGATGGCCTGTTCTAGACAGATTCATAGTTGCGTCATATTCTCTCCATTTCTTAATAATGGACTTTACTGTGCTCCAGGGTATATTCAATACCTTGAAAATGTTCTTATATCCTACCCCTGATTGGTGCTTTTGAAAACCTTATTTTGGATTTGCTTTGAATGTTCCTTTGTCTTCATGGTGTAGTTTTTGTTAGGAAATGTACTAACCAACTGTAGGACCTGCCAGACCTCCCACATGACCTGAAATCATGTGAAACACCTTAATTGCACACAGGTGGGCTCCATTCAACTAATTAAGTGACTTCTAAAGACAATTGGTTGCACCAGAGCTTATTTAGGTGTGTCATAGCAAAGGGAGGTGAATACCTATGCAATCAATTATTTTCTGTTTTACATTTGTAATTAATTTAGAACAATTTGTAGATTTTATTTTTCACTTTGACATTATATACTTTTTTATGTTGATCAGTGACAAAAACTCTCAATTAAATCCATTTTGATTCCATGTTGTAACACAATAAAATGTAGAAAAGTCCAAGGCGGGTGAATTCTTTTTTTTAGAACCACTGTATGTGATGCAGACTGTCCCTAATGAGTGCCTAGTCAATAATCTTTAGATTCAAAGTGTTGAATATTCATAGCTGGATTCCAATGGGATGCTCATTGATTTGCGTTGAAGATTCATAGCTAGATTCCAATGGGATGCTCATTGATTTGTGTTGAAGATTCATAGCTGGATTCCAATGGGATGCTCATTGATTTGTGTTGAAGATTCATAGCTGGATTCCAATGGGATGCTCATTGATTTGTGTTGAAGATTCATAGCTGGATTCCAATGGGATGCTCATTGATTTGTGTTGAAGATTCATAGCTGGATTCCAATGGGATGCTCATTGATTTGTGTTGAAGATTCATAGCTGGATTCCAATGGGATGCTCATTGATTTGTGTTGAAGATTCATAGCTGGATTCCAATGGGATGCTCATTGATTTGTGTTGAAGATTCATAGCTGGATTCCAATGGGATGCTCATTGATTTGTGTTTGCTTGTGGATTTTGCTCTCATGAAGGCTGAAGGACTCTGGCACCAGGGAGTTTCCACTCACAGTGAGACACAAGTCAGTGCTGAGCTGCATTCAGTCCTGCACCTCTCACAGACTGATGAGTGTGCTGAACTGAGCGCTGGAATTGTGAACCTCAGTCCTGAGCTGCATTCAGTCCTGCACCTCTCATAGACTGATGATTGTGCTGAATTGAGCGCTGGACTTGTGATGTGGGCTAATGTCTTAGTTTAGACCAACAAACTCATTTTGTGCGATCTGAGCTGGATTTGAACCCAGAACAGACTAGAAAATAAACCAGCTGCGGCAATTGTCTACTTCAAACAAAACAGAATTCTTTGGACAATTAAAATGAATGTCAAGGAGGTTAAACAATCAAACTAATATTTTGCTTAATTATACCTTTTTAATTGTTCTTAGTTCATAATAATGTGCAGATTTCAAGTTACTTATACAATTGTATAGTTCACTTGAAATTTTCAACTGTTTAAGAGCTGAAAAAGATTAAAAAGACCTAATTAAGCAAAGTATTAGTTCAATTAAGGGTTTAGTGAAGTAACTAAGATCTCAGCTGGAATGACAATCACAGGGGTCCCGAGGACTGGGTTTGAGAAGCCCTACACGGTGTACACACACCCCCACCCCCACCCCACCCCAAAGAGGTGACTGATTTGGTCATCTTTTTAACATCATAACAAAAATATTTAAGAAAAATAAACTTACATGGGAGCACGCAACATTTTCTTAAAAATAATAATTTCTCATAACTAAGGGAAATCATTTTGCACAGTTTGAGCACACAAAAGTGCTTAGCAATCTCTTTATGGTCCTCTCATCCAAACATCACAAGATGACATTTCAAACACAATAAATTACACCCAGAAACAGCATATTAGCTTATTAGAAAAATTATTGTCGCCAGGAATTACTATTAAGTGGAGTTGCTTTGTTTTAACTTTCAGATTAAGTCAAATGTTGACATCTGCACAGGATGGCATCTGTAAGACGCTGGGTTAGAAACTCACACGAGTCTTGTACCCAGCCCTAGCTTTTTAAAATACCACCAAGTAAGTATATTGTTGAAATGATTCAGTGCCCAGGAGTTTGGGCAACCCCTTTTAAACATATTGTTCCTTTTTGCTGCATGGACTGCTAGTAGTCAGCCTAAAGACACTGGTGAGGCTTATTGCAGTGTGTTCACTTCAGAGCAGATTTGCCAGGTCCTGCCTGTTCAAACCCTGGCTCCTACTGATTTCAATAATATACCTAAGCAAAGGAAGCACAGGACTTGATGTAGGGCTATAACCAGAAAGATGTACTGGTATTTGGCAAATCAGTAACTCTCTGATTTCTCATACGTGATTTATAATAACATGTATGCAATAAAAACATGGTGGAGATCATAAGAGGCAATATTGAAATGTACAGCCTGCTTCCCCGCTGTTCTCCTGGAAAGTGCCCAGTGTTAAACAGGGGACAGGCAGGACAATACATTCCAGACCCACATGCTATAAGGTCCCCAGCAGAATCCCAACATAATGTGTGCAATCTCCCTCTCTAGAGACGGACCGTGCAGCATGGTATGTTATCTATAATGTGATTACAGACAAAGAAACTGCAGGACTCCGGAGCTTAGATTAGTACCACAGTATAGTGACAATTAACCTAAATGCATTATAAAGCATGTCAAACAGCACCCTACTCATGCACGCAATCCTACCAAACAACAGACTGTAGAAAACAGCTGAAGGAAAACTTATAGATTCATTTGCATCATTAGAAGGTTGTTTTATTTTGTATCTGTTTCAGAGGGGGATGTCATTAGTGCCCACCCTTTAGTTTTGTACTGGCTTCCTTACAGAAAGTCCACGCTTGCTCTGAGCTCCAACATTAAAATATTCTGGTGACTTTATTAAACAAGACAAACATCCAGAAGTGCAGAAACATTCATTATGATTATTACTATCCCACAGTGAGATAGTAAATAGATACATAAATAAATAAAGATTGTTAGGGACATCCATCATCTGTCATTTCTACTGCAAACCAATAACAATAATAAATACAATTCTTCAAAAATGCTTTTTGAACAATCTGGTTCTTTATTCCAACAGAATCTAGAACACTGAAACTCACTGAGATATCCCAATTAAATGTGTTCCACTACAACCCCCACCCACCCCAATCCCACACACACACACACACACACATTCACAGCATGTAAACAAGCAAAAACAAAAAGTTTACCATTCACAGTGAGAATATACTGCAGGAATATAGGTAATAAGAGAGGTGCAATCAGCAACCAATTTCCGATAGGTAATAAATCAACACTGATCCATCCATTGAGAACATCATCATTCAAATACAAGAGCCAAAAAGCAAAAAAAAAGACATTCAGTTTTTTGCATTATATTCAGACATTTCTCATCACAGGACAAATGCAGCCGGAGGAGCTTTGGTGTAAAAGCGCACGAGGAAAGCAACTGCTTCTGTAACCTTTGCAATAAGGAAGCCAGCAGCAATTGCAGAAAGCTTATAGGGTTTTTAAGAATAACTACAACAGCTGTAAATAAAAAAATAAATAAATGAATTCTTATTAGTACACTGATTATCCTGATACTTCTTAGAGCAGTATGTCACTTCCAGTTTTTTTGTCTGGGGTTTGGCCTTTCATAACTGAGCAAGGTGGCTATGCACCAGCATTCTAAATGGACCCCAGGGACAACTTTGAGTCTGTCTGTGATCACAGACCTTAAATTACATTGGAAATGTAGGGTAGGATCTGCACTCGACTGCCTCTTTAGCACCCAGTGAATCTGATCACTTGAGCATTCTATGCTATGTAATGCCAGGTAATGGACCGGGGAGTGTATTAGGTTGGTCTAAATATTGAAGCTGTTTATATAATTAAAATAGGGCCCTTTGTAAAAAAAATAATAAAAATAATAATTTCCAACTGTGAATCTGTATGCAGTGTATTTCTGTCTTACAGGTGTGTTAGTGATATGAAGATCCACACTCATAAAGATTTATTAAATAGATGTCTGTGTGTTTAATTAAGCTCCCAAGCATTCAGCTTAGCTTGCCTGCTTGATTGGGTAGGAATACTTCAATTAGAATGAAGCCCCACCCACAACCCTGGGGCTCATCTGCTCAATTAAGTGGAAAAATATACACTGGCAGCTTTATTATCTTTCTTCCCTATTCTGTGGGTATTTTAATTGTAAGATTACTTTATTTTACCAATTATTTTGGGACTGTATTCAGAATGAGACTTATGATTTACTAAGCATTTGGCCTCATAAAGTTTACGCCAAACTAGTTTTAAAAGCCTTTTATTTACAATCACTATTATCACAGATACCCCTTTTCTTCAATTGAAGATCTTTGGCTTTGTTGCTTGTGCTGTATTTTACTGTAAACTTCAATTCGGAATGTGTAGCTATTTCAATGAAAACGCTATACTGTAAATTAAACTATATACTGTACTGTATTATCAGTGCACACCCCGCAGGGCTGGACTGCACTCAGGGCAATTACTGGTCATCTACTGATCCCTCCACTCTGTGTATTATCAGTGCACACCCCACTGGGCTGGACTGCGCTCAGGGCAATCACTGGTCATCTACTGATCCCTCCACTCTGTGTATTATCAGTGCACACCCCGCAGGGCTGGACTGCACTCAGGGCAATCACTGGTCATCTACTGATCCCTCCACTCTGTGTATTATCAGTGCACACCCCGCAGGGCTGGACTGCACTCAGGGCAATCACTGGTCATCTACTGATCCCTCCACTCTGTGTATTATCAGTGCACACCCCGCAGGGCTGGACTGCACTCAGGGCAATCACTGGTCATCTACTGATCCCTCCACTCTGTGTATTATCAGTGCACACCCCACTGGGCTGGACTGCGCTCAGGGCAATCACTGGTCATCCAAGGCAAAACTTTTAATCGCACTTTTTATACCAAGCTACAGAGGAATGCAGGGTAAGATTCTCGTCAGACTTAATTAATGGAAGGATAAATAATATAGCATATAGAAAACATACAGAGTAGGTTTTATACTGCTTGAGCCAGGCTATGTTTTATACTGCTTGAGCCAGGCTATGTTTTATACTGCTTGAGCCAGGCTATGTTTTATACTGCTTGAGCCAGGCTATGGACCACACGTTCTGAGAGGTGAGCATTCATATCAGGCATTTTTTAATTGGGTAGAAAACCGGCTAAACCCGAGCTGTCTCTTTTAAATTCCATCCTATAACACGCTGTGCTTGCATGAGCCCCTTCAGTTTACTTGTTTAAGTACATTTTTGCTACGCTTTTCCTCCGCTGAAAATTAATGCACAACAGAAGGAAGACAGCTGGCATTTGGTTTGAAAAGCTTTTGATTGGATTTGATTCTGGTCAGTCCGCTAATGCATTCCAGTAGACCCACCCCATCCCTAAATCCCCAATCAAGCTCCATGAGGTTAATGGGTTAAACTAATCCCTATCTGTACTAATCATCAAAGGCTGACCACGACTCACACTCTATAAAGATCTAATGACCTTTAATAATTCATCATTTTGCACTGAGACCTTGTCATGGCAGTTTCTCTGTGATACTAATTTAAAGCGATAAGCTGCTTACACAGAGAAAGAAGCTCCTGGGATTCATTGTCAAAGCAGATGAGATTAACTACTAATTATTTTCCTGTCTCAAACACAACTGAATTCTCACAGAGGATCTGTCTAATGGTTGCATTTCTGTAATGAATTCAAGGCTTTTAAATTAATCCATTTAAATTTCTTATATCTATACAGCTCTGGCTTTGCCTCACCCTACAGAATGAATTAATTTCTTCATAAAGTCAAATGAAACCTGCTGAATAATGTTACATTAACAAATTCGATTACACAGTGCTTGGTTCCATATACTTAACAACAACCTGACAAATTGAAAAATGCGACATTTCTAAAACTAACATGAAATACTGTGCTACTATTATGGCTTCCAGTAGATTTCATTTTGTGGTTTCTTTGATTACATGATGTTAAATAAAAGATCAAAATGAGGTTACATGTATTATTATTATTATTATTATTATTATTATTATTATTATTATTATTATTATTATTATTATTTTAAATGTTTTTATTATGTAACAACCTTAAAATTCTAGGTGACACAAACCCTTTGGCCAGAGCTGTAGACAGACAGACACACATTCTTTCAAGATTCTGTTTATATTTTTGCATTTGGTATTTAATGTAATGCGATCTTCACTCTACTGCTTCTGGGAACCAGGAAACAGATAGTTAAACATTCCTATATATATATAGTACGAAGCAGAATTTCTCAAATCAAAAGCCAAACAAAACCAGCCTCTTCAGCGCAATGGAGAGAAGAAGTGATGATGCTATCGCTACTTGGAGTGTATATTTTAAACCATGTTGTCACTCGCTGTGAGTTAATTCCATGCCTTCGTTATTCAACTGTCCTTGGATCAGTAAAGCCCCAGTGCTGTACTATAGGTATATGCCGGTCACAATACTTAAAGATAAGATAGTACAGATACACTGTACTATCTATGACATGCAATAAGATAAAACAGTGATTAACGATGGGTTACTTTGCTAAAAGTCACATAATGAGAGAGGGAAGCTGTTAATCACATGACTCTATCATTCCTTTATCAATACCCAATGAACCCTCACTGGAGGATCAAGTGATTCAATGTACCAGGTTTGACTTGCCTGTATCCAAGCTTATGGGTTTAATTCATTTAGCCAAAAATGACTCCAAACAAAGAGTAATCTTTCAAATTAATCTAGCGGTAAACCAATCAATAAGGAATATTGAGCACTAGAAATCTACAAACCCGTTACTGAAAAAATATCTGCCGTTTCATTGAAAAATGGTTAGGTGAGGTGTCAGGAGCTGCTTATCACACATTAAAGGGGGTCCCAACATTGTTCAGGTGAGGTGTCAGGAACTGCTAATCACATATTACAGGGGGTCCCAACATTGTTCAGGTGAGGTGAAGGAGCTGCTAATTACATATTATAATCTCTGCTAGTTAAGGGGGTCCCAGCATTGCTCACCCTCCATACATCACTTTAACAGATCTGTATTACTAAACATACAAGTGTTGAAAGCTATGGAGAAAAGATGACATGGAAGTCAGATAACAAACATTTCCACTCATGCCTTCACTACCAAATCTGCATGCCAGACATTGTGTACCCAGTCAGTATTTGAAACAAGGGCCCCCTGCAGTACTGTAACTTCAGTGTGCAGCAATGAAAAGAGCAATGCTGTTCTTGTTCTAAAGCACTCCCATAGTTAAAACCGTTACGCTCCCTCCTATCCTACACTTGTTGTGCGAAACTCTTCTGGAAGAAAGGTTAGTTAAAAAATTATAAATTATAAAAATATAATATTATAATTATAAAATTAAAATTATAATTATAAAAACAGCAGGGCTCCACAGTCATGTTCAGTTTTTTCAGTAAAATATAAGCAGATCCTTTTGGGTGGTTGGTTAATGTACCTTAAGTAAGATTTAGGTGTTGGCACAAAACCTTAACACTGAACAGGCATGGCATGCAGCAGTAGGAGGTTAAATTCTGGGTAACACTTTACATCAAGTGTCTCTAATTACTGTGCATTTACATAGCCGTTACTTAGTAAATACATCTGTGCTTACACATGATTACAATGTTATAATGTGTAAACCTTTGTGCACAATATAACCCCAAACCAAGCTCTTTCTGATAAAAGTGTGTATTTAGATATATTGGATTTCAATTAAATTAACAGCAGTACATTTTCAGTAGGCATACTGTTTATTTAGCACTTTCTTTTTTCATTCAGAAAATATAAAATAACTATGCCATTGCTGTGTAATCTAGTATAACTAGATTTAAACATTTTACAAATTCCACTTTTATACACTAGATGGCGCTCAACAATTGTCTAAACCTTATAAACAGATATTCAGAAAACATTACTCACTGCAGCCTCAAAATGAACCATGCCTGTCTGTTTTTACTATGGTGTTACACAGTAAACCTTTCTAAAGGATGATGAACTAACAAAGCAAAAAGTGCTCTATTAAAGTCTAGTGCCACGGTACTCACTCCTGGCTCTCAGTCCATTCCAATCCAAGACCTTTTCACCATTAAGGCACCCATCTGCAGTTTCACTTGTATTCTGTTACATTACCTCTCTAATAAGACCAATATGCCATAAACTACTAACAAACCTCTGAAAATGTGAATGCAATATAACATAACTCATTTGCACATTTGATTAACACAAAAAAGATAAAAAAAATATTGCAGATTAAAACCAAAACCTAAAACAGTCAATTATTAGAATATATATATATATATATATATATATATATATATATATATATATATATATATATATATACACACACACACACCGAGCATCAAAAGAAACTCATCTCTATTATAACACATTTATTTAAAAAAAAAGGTATATAAATGGACATTGACAAAATGTTTTTGATTTCTTTTTAATCACTCGATCATTCATCCTTGACCATGACACGCTTGAGTGACTGTGACTGAAGCATGTGCACTTAATCACCTAACTAGTGATACAGTTGATTAGACACTGGATATAGAGCGATTTCAGCCGCTGAATTGCAAGCCTGAATAAAAGCAATAAAGAAAATCACTGAAAGAAAAAAACATTATGCCACGTCTGTCAAGAGAGCAGTGCCTTCGTGCGATCAGCATGTTGGAGGCTGGACTAGGGCAGCGTACTGTGACGCGTCGTCTTGGGTGCTCACAGCCAGCAATTTCAAACCTTGCGAGACGATATAACCAGACACACTCTGCCAACGACAATCAATGAACTGGGAGACCAAGAGTCACAACACCTTCCCACGATCAACAGATCATTTTGCAGCATCTTATTGATGTCAATTGTTAATCAGCACAATAAAAAGTCATTTCACAAAAAGGGTATTAGGAATCAGCTTCATTTGGAGAAGACAGGTTTCAGCCATTTTCCCAGTTAGAGAAGTCAGTTGTACATTAAAAACAAGAGCCTTTACCTGTAAAGCCAGGTTCACACAGACACTGGTATCCGTTAATGAGATCCTCACAGCTCCCCCTGTTCTGACAAGGCATGGAGGCACACTCATCGATGTTCACAGAGCAGTTCTTCCCTGAGAAGGAAGAGAGCAGGATCAGTACAGGGCAGCGAGCTGAAACCACAGCCCTGCCTGGTCTCAGGTGTATCTGCTGTCCACAGGGCAGCGATCTAAAACCACAACCGTGCCTGCTCTCAGGTGTATCTGCTGTGCACAGGGCAGCGAGCTGAAACCACTGCTCTGTCTGCTGTCAGGTGTATCTGCTGTGCACAGGGCAGCGATCTGAAACCACTGCCCTGCCCGCTCTCAGGTGTATCTGCTGTGCACAGGGCAGCGAGCTGAAACCACAACCCTGCCTGATCTCAGGTGTATCTGCTGTGCACAGGGCAGCGATCTGAAACCACGACCCTGCCTGATCTCAGGTGTATCTGCTGTGCACAGGGCAGCGATCTGAAACCACTGCCCTGCCCGCTCTCAGGTGTATCTGCTGTGCACAGGGCAGCGATCTGAAACCACTGCCCTGCCCGCTCTCAGGTGTATCTGCTGTGCACAGGGCAGCGAGCTGAAACCACAACCCTGCCTGATCTCAGGTGTATCTGCTGTGCACAGGGCAGCGATCTGAAACCACTGCCCTGCCCGCTCTCAGGTGTATCTGCTGTGCACAGGGCAGCGATCTGAAACCACAACCCTGCCTGCTCTCAGGTGTATCTGCTGTGCACAGGGCAGCGATCTGAAACCACTGCCCTGCCCGCTCTCAGGTGTATCTGCTGTGCACAGGGCAGCGAGCTGAAACCACTGCCCTGCCCGCTCTCAGGTGTATCTGCTGTGCACAGGGCAGCGAGCTGAAACCACTGCCCTGCCTGCTCTCAGGCGTATCCACTGTGCTGCACTGAAGAAGCGAGCTGAAACATCAAATCTCGATAGAGTTTGCCAGAAGGCATGTGGGAGACTCTGAGACCAAGTGGAAGAAGATTCTATGGTCTGATGAAACCAAAATAGAGCTTTTTGGCCTCAACACTAAGCTCTATGTTCGGCACAAGCTTAACACCGCACACCATCCTGAGAACACCATCCCTACCGTGAAGCATGGTGGTGGCAGCATCATACTATGGGGAAAAGCTTGTGAAGATAGAGGGCAAAATGGATGCAGCAAAGTACAGAGAAATCCTGGAGGAAAACCTGCTGAAGTCTACAAGAGACCTGGGACTTGGGAGAAGATTCATCTTCCAGCAGGACAATGACCCCAAACATACAGCCAAAGCCACACTGGAGTGGCTTAAAAAAATTTGAGTGTCCAGATGTGCAAAGCTGGTACAGACTTATCCAAATAGACTCATGGCTGTAATTGCTGCCAAAGGTGCCTCTACCAAATATTGACTGAAGGTGGTGAATACGTATGCAATCAATTATTTTCTGTTTTGTATTTGTAATTAATTTAGAACAATTTGTAGATTTTATTTTTCACTTTGACATTATGGACTTTTTTTTTGTGTTGATCAGTGGCAAAAACTCCTAATTAAATCCATTTTGATTCCATGTTGTAACACAATAAAATGGGGAAAAGTCCAAGGGGGTGAATACTTTTGAGAACCACTGTATGTGGTTGATAGAATCCAGGGGGGGTTCTCTGGTGCTGTAAAATGCTCTAAAAAAGCATCTGTCTGTGTAAAAGTGAAACTTGAATTTCTGTCGAGTGTTTTGAATTCATGGCTGAATTGACTTATCAAATCTGAGCTTCTGATTTCACTAATAATTTGAAGTTTCTTGCTTTCCTGTCATGTTTTGAGGATTGATATCTACTCAACAACCTAAGACAGTGAATGCCCCCTTTACCAAGCTCTTTTCTTAGGTTTTTTTTTTTGGAGTGGAATTATTTTAGCCCACACCTTTTTTGATACAAAATTAGTAACACTTGCTATAGGTGGCTCAAACTGTTTTTTTTTTTTTTTTTTTTTTTTTTTTTTTTTTAGATATTGACTGTCACCTAAATGGTTAATTTGCTCTGCAAACAGCACCCTGACATGAATTGTGTAATCTAGAAAAGCAGCATCTCCCTTCTGCAAGTTTCAGTCACAATGGACAGGTCTGACAAACTACAAGGCACTCGGTTGGCAGCTGCTTCAGTGTCCCAGAGAAATTCCTAAAGTTTCAGTGTCCCAGAGAAATTCCTGAAGAAATGAAAGACATTACCCACAGAGCAGTGCTGGCACATCACATGACCCAGAGCAAGTTAACAAGAAGTAACTTTACTTACAACCCCTTTACCTTCTAGTGATGCTTGCAGTCATTCTGAGGGCCTTTATGACTGTTATTCAATACTGTGTCTGTTCAGGTGCCTTCACAGAGTTCAGGACCTACAATACATTTATGTAACTCAGGCTTGATGAGATAAAGGGCCTTTGCAGAAGAGCTCGCCCCATCTACTGATCTGTCACTTTGGAATGGGTTTATAGAAGAGCTCTCCTTGTCTAGTGATCTGTCACTTTGGAAGGGGTTTCCTTTTGTTTTGATAACAATACCCAGCAGTGCACTAGATGGTGCTGGTTCTTGCTAATACAAAGAGACTTTGGCTAATCTAGCCTAAATTACATATGTCTATGGCAGGTAACTAGAACTGAAGAACAGTTCCTGAACTCAAAACACTGCAACACAGCTAATATAAACACACACACACGTACATGCACACGCACACACACTCACACACACACACACACACACACACACACACACACACACACACACACACATGCACTGACACACACACACTGACACACACACACACACACACACACACGCACTGACACACACACACACTGACACACACACACACGCACAAACACATGCACTGACACACACACACGCACATGCACACACACTGATGCACACACATACAGTCACACACACGCACATGCACATGCACTGATACACACACACACACACACACACGCACATGCACACGCACTGACGCACACACATACAGTCACACACACACTAGTTGAATAATTGAAGTAAGAACCACTCAGAATGTTTACCACATCATATAGAAAGCTGTTTCCTGACCTATTGACAGTGCTATGACAGCTGGGAGTCTCACCTGTAAAGCCTGGCTGGCAGTGACACAGGTATCCTGCTGCTGTCCTGTAGCTGAACTCCTGTTCGAACTCCGCCAGCTCCCCGTAATAGATCTGTTTGGAGCGCTCGTAGCACAGAGCACCGTTCTGACAGGGCTGCTCTTCACACTCATCAATATCCAGCTCACAGTGGTGCCCTTCAAAGCCTGGACACATGAGAAACAGTACAAAATTAGAGCTAACATTCCCACTCTGATACATAAGAACATAAGAACATAAGAAAGTTTACAAACGAGAGGAGGTCATTCGGCCCATCTTGCTCGTTTGGTTGTTAGTAGCTTATTGATCCCAAAATCTCATCAAGCAGCTTCTTGAAGGATCCCAGGGTGTCAGCATCAACAACATTACTGGGGAGTTGATTCCAGACCCTCACAATTCTCTGTGTAAAAAAGTGTCTCCTATTTTCTGTTCTGAATGCCCCTTTTTCTAAACTCCATTTGTGACCCCTGGTCCTTGTTTCTTTTTTCAGGCTGAAAAAGTCCCTTGGGTCGACACTGTCAATACCTTTTAGAATTTTGAATGCTTGAATTAGGTCGCCACGTAGTCTTCTTTGTTCAAGACTGAACAGATTCAATTCTTTTAGCCTGTCTGCATATGACATGCCTTTTAAGCCCGGAATAATTCTGGTCGCTCTTCTTTGCACTCTTTCTAGAGCAGCAATATCTTTTTTATAGCGAGGTGACCAGAACTGAACACAATATTCAAGATGAGGTCTTACTAGTGCATTGTACAGTTTTAACATTACTTCCCTTGATTTAAATTCAACACTTTTCACAATGTATCCGAGCATCTTGTTAGCCTTTTTTATAGCTTCCCCACATTGTCTAGATGAAGACATTTCTGAGTCAACAAAAACTCCTAGGTCTTTTTCATAGATTCCTTCTCCAATTTCAATATCTCCCATATGATATTTATAATGTACATTTTTATTTCCTGCGTGCAGTACCTTACACTTTTCTCTATTAAATGTCATTTGCCATGTGTCTGCCCAGTTCTGAATCTTGTCTAGATCATTTTGAATGACCTTTGCTGCTGCAACAGTGTTTGCCACTCCTCCTACTTTTGTGTTGTCTGCAAATTTAACAAGTTTGCTTACTATACCAGAATCTAAATCATCAACCCAGTAACAGACTAAAGAAAGTCAAAAATAGTGACACTAAAGAATGTCCTAACAAGTTTAATCTAAATTCTAGCGAATGCTGTATTGCGGACAAGGAAACAGGCCAAGATAGAAGCATTTCAGTTTGTTTTTTTAATTTCAGCATAAATGGTACTAGAATGTAAAGATGTTTTAGGCTAATATCAGTTAGGTCTACATCTAAATAGGTCCTAATGTTACTTTTCTAAGGTTCCAGTTCTGTTCTGTAGTTTCCTGCAGCTCAGTGGCTGCTAGCGTGACAGGCTCATTGCTCCAGCACAGCCAGCTGTAGTTCTTGCTAGCGTGTCAGACAGGCTCATCGCTCCAGCACAGGCAGCTGTAGTTCTTGCTAGCGTGTCAGACAGGCTCATCGCTCCAGCACAGCCAGCTGTAGTTCTTGCTAGCGTGTCAGACAGGCTCATCGCTCCAGCACAGCCAGCTGTAGTTCTTGCTAGCGTGTCAGACAGGCTCATCGCTCCAGCACAGCCAGCTGTAGTTCTTGCTAGCATGTCACACTCACCGCTCCAGCACAGGCAGCTGTAGTTCTTGACTCCTTCCACACAGCTGGCATTATTGAAGCACGGATTGGAGTCGCACTCAGGGATATCAATCTCACAGTTCTCTCCTACGAAGCCGGTGTCACTGCAGTTACACACGTACCTGCAAGAAAAATCACAGCAGCTGCCGTTAGAAAAAGCACTTGGGCTCCCCAGTGGTGCATCCAGTAAAGGCGCTCCACGTGGAGTGCAGGATGCCCCCTATAGCCTGGGGTTGCAGGTTTGAATCCAGGCTATGTCATTGCGACTGTGACCAGGGTTGGTGTATTTGATCATGTCTGGGGCTCTGATTGCTGAGCTGTTTGTGCACTATATTTTAAAAACTGCTTGTGATGTTTTAAAACTATTTATTAAATGCTCTTAAATGCAATTTATGTTAATGAGTTGCAACCGGAAAATGGCAAGATCCACAATTTCTTCGCAATCACATGACATGCGATCAGATGGCTTCCAGTTTCGGAGGTGGACTGTCACTTGTTATTCGGCGCTGCTCTCATTCTTACCCATTGACCAGGTCCAGGCAGGCAGCTCCATTGTGGCAGGGCTGGCTGGCACACTCGTCGATGTCCATCTGGCAGTCCAGCCCTTCGAAGCCCTCAGGACAAATGCAGGTGTAGAGGCCCACGTGGTCACTGCAGGTAGCACCGTTCTGACATGGCCCGGACTCACACTCGTCTATCTCCACCTCGCAGTTCACTCCTTTAAAGAACATACCGTTAATCACTGATCTGACATGCCCTGGACTCACACTCGTCTATCTGCACCTCGCAGTTCACTCCTTTAAAGAACAAAGGAATTCTTTCAGGATGTACAGTATGTTGTATATATGGCCCAAAAGTACATATTAAAAAAACAGATCCACTTGACAGATCACCACTTAAATAGAACCTGCTATCTTATGTTAAATAAACTATGTTCCAGAATGTTTCAGTTAGGATGCTGATCCCACCAGATCATTGAAAATAATGTGTTTCTGTACATATGCAAAATACAATGATGTGCCAGAAATTATACTTAAAATTAAATATAGATTTTTAAATAAATAATATCACAATCTGTGCTGTTCATTTTCACACTTAAACCACAAGTGTACAGATGTGCAGCTAACTGGTGAAGACCTGGATTATTTGTAAATCTTTTCCAATAAAATCCTGTTGGTCACTCAAATATTTATTATGTCTGGCGGATATCTGTCCTTATAACTTATAAAAGATTCCCACAGTAGCCCCGTCATTGCATTACGGCAAAAACGATTACCAACGGCAGACAGAAAGCGGGTATGCTGGCTGCACAGCCAGGCATTATCAGAGTGTTAAAACACTGCAGGCCAACACATTTCTAAACACTCAGAACAAACCCCTGGCATTGAAGCCACTGGATAAGCTAAAGGTCACTGCCATCACAAGTACTGCCTGTGTGGAATTTCTAACAGGCAAAAGAACTAACAAATATTCCCCTGGTGCCCTGGGAGTTCAGATCATGACCCCTTGATAAAGCCAGGGTTAGGTACTTGAGATATATAGCTCAGAGAATGCATTACCACTGCACCTCCCCCCCCTCTTATGATAACAGTGAAAGCGTTTGAAATACCAGACAGTCATTGCAGTGAGCCCAGGGAGGGGGGTACCAGTGCATATCTAGCACCGCTGGCTCCGGCTCACTAAATCACGATCACTTGAGAAGCAACGCATTAAAAGGATGCTTCTTTCAACACAGTAGGTTGAGTCATGGCTCTGGATTCCAACTTTGAAGGTGCTGGTCTGATTTTTAAGAAGTACAATGAAGTTATGGGTTCACAGTCTGTTTAATTGTACTACAGCCTTTTCACTCACCAGGGTTAAGACATCTTTACATTATCAAAAAGGTGCAGGATGTATTTACAGCATTGGTTCTTATTTAAACAGTGTATGTTTGAATATATACCTAATGTGATTCCCTATCACTGCTTGCAACCAATTTAAAACTCTTGTACCCGCCTATCACTGTCTTGACCTTTCTGCTCCCTCCTAACTCCAGACTATCATTTTTCCCTACACCCCCTCTCGCCCCCTCCACTGGCAGATTAGCTGTACACCCCTCCTCTACTCCCAGAGCCCGCTCCTTCTCCACCCTTGCCCCGGCATGATTCTCCATTGTCACCCCCCACCTTACTCGATGAGTCAGGCGTGGTGGACCTTCCCTTGAGGAGTTGTGTGTGGACAAGTCTGTCGGCACACCTGTAAATTTGGACTCTTGACTATAGGTGGATATACCTGATATAATCAGACCCCCCTGGGGAAGTCCATTCAAATAGAATAGACATTATACTATAAAACATTGGTGACATTCAGCGGGAACCTATAATAATTCATAATCAATAAACGATTATTAAATAAAAATAATAATAATATAATAATAATAATAATAATAATAATAATAATAATAATAATAATAATAATAATAATAATCTGTAAAGAAAGTATCACGATTCATCGACACACAATGCATTTCTATACCATGGCATGGTCTTGTTATGACCTATAGCAGTAGAACTATTTAATTCTGTTATACAGGTACTAAAAAAAACATATCACAGAGCCTCATCACTAACTAGTGGGGCTGACTGGCTGCCGCTCAGAGCTGGGGAGTGACAGGTGAGAACCCAGGAGAGCAGAGCTGCTTCCATACAGCAGGGGGCACTGTGGAGTAAAGACACAGGGAGAGAGAATGAGCTACACTGCACACTGGGATATACAGTGCTGTTTCTCACTGCTGACACCTTCGTTTCAATGTTATTCAGCATGCAGCCAATCTGGATTCTGATTAACACTTGGGTGCAAACACCATAGTTCTTGGTAGAGATATCCAGTTCTAAAACTATCTAATCTTTGTTTTAAAGTACCACAGCAAAAAACTAACAATACTGAAGAAGCATTGCAGCACTACATAATGTTTTCTTCGTGTTTCTGATGAACCGAATGAAAAACAAAAAAAATATGAGTTAAAAAAATATAAATTATACTATTAATAAAAAGACTGCTTAAATATATAATATGGTTAAAATATGGTGGCATGTGCTTGGATAGCAATGAAGGAGAATTGACTCGGCTACACTAGAACTGCAATGATTGAGGATTGAGTCGGCTACACTAGGATAGCAATGATTGAGGATTGACTCGGCTACACTAGGATAGCAATGATTGAGGATTGAGTCGGCTACACTAGAACTGCAATGATTGAGGATTGAGTCGGCTACACTAGGATAGCAATGATTGAGGATTGAGTCGGCTACACTAGGATAGCAATGATTGAGGATTGAGTCGGCTACACTAGGATAGTAATGATTGAGGATTGAGTCGGCTACACTAGAACTGCAATGATTTAGGATTGAATCGGCTACACTAGGATAGCAGTGATTGAGGATTGAGTCGGCTACACTAGGATAGCAATGATTGAGGATTGAGTCGGCTACACTAGAACTGCAATGATTGAGGATTGAGTCGGCTACACTAGGACAGCAATGATTGAGGATTGAGTCGGCTACACTAGGACTGCAATGATTGAGGATTGAGTCGGCTACACTAGGACTGCAATGATTGAGGATTGAGCCGGCTACACTAGGATAGCAATGATTGAGGATTGAGTCGGCTACACTAGGATAGCAATGATTGAGGATTGAGTCGGCTACACTAGGATAGCAATGATTGAGGATTGAGCCGGCTACACTAGGATAGCAATGATTGAGGATTGAGTCGGCTACACTAGGATAGCAGTGATTGAGGATTGAGTCGGCTACACTAGGATAGCAATGATTGAGGATTGAGCCGGCTACACTAGGATAGCAATGATTGAGGATTGAGTCGGCTACACTAGGACTGCAATGATTGAGGATTGAGCAGGCTACACTAGGATAGCAGTGATTGAGGATTGAGTCGGCTACACTAGGATAACGATGATTGAGGATTGACTCGGCTACACTAGGATAGCAGTGATTGAGGATTGAGTCGGCTACACTAGGATAGCAATGATTGAGGATTGAGTCGGCTACACTAGAACTGCAATGATTGAGGATTGAGTCGGCTACACTAGGATAGCAATGATTGGGGATTGAGCCGGCTGCACTAGGATAGCAGTGATTGAGGATTGAGTCGGCTACACTAGGATAATGATGATTGAGGATTGAGTCGGCTACACTAGGATAGCAATGATTGAGGATTGAGTCGGCTACACTAGAACTGCAATGATTGAGGATTGAGTCGGCTACACTAGAACTGCAATGATTGAGGATTGAGTCGGCTACACTAGGACTGCAATGATTGAGGATTGAGTCGGCTACACTAGGACTGCAATGATTGAGGATTGAGCCGGCTACACTAGGATAGCAATGATTGAGGATTGAGCTGGCTACACTAGGATAGCAATGATTGAGGATTGAGCTGGCTACACTAGGATAGCAATGATTGAGGATTGAGCCGGCTACACTAGGATAGCAATGATTGAGGATTGAGTCGGCTACACTAGGATAGCAGTGATTGAGGATTGAGTCGGCTACACTAGGATAGCAATGATTGAGGATTGAGCCGGCTACACTAGGATAGCAATGATTGAGGATTGAGTCGGCTACACTAGGACTGCAATGATTGAGGATTGAGCAGGCTACACTAGGATAGCAGTGATTGAGGATTGAGTCAGCTACACTAGGATAGCAATGATTGAGGATTGAGACGGCTACACTAGGATAGCAATGATTGAGGATTGACTCGGCTACACTAGGATAGCAATGATTGAGGATTGAGTCGGCTACACTAGGATTCCAAGGCTAACAGCGGTCCTGAACTGGTTCATGTTCTACTAACAGGTTTAGTGCTTTCTAGGGGTTAAAAATAGCTTCTCAATTAATAAGGTTGTTATCTAAGTATATACGCCCATCCTGTAGATATCAGCCCTGAAAAACATTTCCTGTCAAACGGAAATCGATAGATCACAAAAGCATTTGGATAAAAATCACATTGGAGGGTTTGGTGCATGCAGCTTTGCTAAAATAATACTTCTTGTAGGATACCAACGGTTGAATTTGAACTAGGAGAATAATAAAATACAGCTGTGTACCGAATATGGAGCCAGTATCTCAAAGTGTATGGTGTTTATCATCTGGTAACCAAAGTCACTTGACCGCAATGTGGTCACCATCATAGGTCTTGACAATAAGGGAATGGTCAGTGTATAATGCATGAACCCAGAAGCTATTGCACTAATTGAGACAGCGCCACTATAGTTAGGGTTGAGTAGGCAGTTTAATGTTAAACCCCAATTTCTGTACTTTAATAACTTTGACCCCGTTCAATGGATCTGCATGAAAAATGTGGCTGCGTGGTCCTTTGGTCTTGATGTGGGTCATTTCATTCTGCTCGGATATGCGGATTCCGAAATCCAGATAGTGAAGCATTTTCTTTTGTTTTTTGCTGTTTTTTTTTTTTTTTTTGCAGTCTCTAGTTCCAAAATGGTTTGTTGAATGTAACTGAAGAGATACGTGTGCTTCCTGTAGCTGGCTGAAACAAACATCAAAATAGGTAAGTGAATTACAGTTAAATTGATAGATTAAATTGTTGATTGCTAATGTAACCAGACTGCACTTAAAAATTGTCTTGCAGTTTGATGTTAGATCTCGAAAAAGGAATTGGCCACACGGCAAAATATCCTTTTTTGTGAAAACTACCATTCAGAGTAACATGGATGGGGGAATGGAACACTTTAAGAACAGGACACCCATGCAACAGATGTATGACACAATGATACCTGCAAAAATGGAAGTGTATGAGGTACACCGTTATGAAACTGTGTTTACATGGGCGAGTGGAATGTGCCGTGTCGTGCCAGTTTGAGAGGGCAGCACCAACAACACAGATCAACCAAGAGCTTTTCAGTGTCATACTGGATGAGCAACAGAATACAGTTTAATGGGAGGGATGGCATCCCTGTCACAGCTGGGCTGTATACACTGTGCTGTAATACCTGTCTGCTCTGCATTCTCCAGTGTTTTAGGACTGTGTTAGCAGATAGCACACACATGCGTTCTGTAAATATCCATCCTTATGCAGTGCAGATGGACGTCTCTTGTGTTATCTGCAGAGAGTTGCATGTTATTCTCTTAACTGATGATCACTGTCTGTGATTGCTTGTGTTGCCTTGCCCCTTCCACTGCTTGTAAGGGAGTGGGAGGAAATGCAGAGTTAGGGTTAAAAACCTCACTTTCCCTACTTTTGTCATTTTAATATCAACCATAACTGATGCATTAACAATTTTTGACTACGTAATTGTTAAAAAACGTATGCATGTAACAATATATATATATATATATATATATATATATATATATATATATATATATATATATATATATATATATATATATATATGCGGTGTGTGTGTGTGCATGCGTGTTTACCTGTAAACCCCAGGAGGCACGTGCACACATAGTGGTCCTTCTCGTTGATGCAGCTCCCGTTGTTCTTGCAGGGCCAGGAGGCACACTCATTGATGTCAATCTCACAGTTATAGCCCTGGAAGCCAGGCACACAGAAGCAGTGGTACTCATTCACTCCGTCCTTACAGATGGCTCCGTTTCTGCACGGGCTGGGCTGACATTCATTGATATTGGCCTCACAGCGCTCCCCACTGAACCCAGGGGTGCACTCACACAGGTAGCCCTCAGGACGGTCGATGCAGCTCCCATTATTAAGACAGGGCTCAGCGGCACAATTGGTTATGTTAGACTGGCAGTCGTCCCCACACTCAGTCTTGTTCTCTATGCACGGGTTTCTATCACATTCGTTGATATTAATAGTGCAGTTGGTGCCCGTGAAGCCTGTTGGGCAGTTACAATGGTACTCTTCCGTTCCAAGAGTGCTGGTACAGTTCCTGTAGCTGGCGCAGGGCTGCTGTGAACACGGGTCATAGAGCTCCTTACAGTTTCTGCCACTATACTTCAGAGGCTCCGTCGGGCACACACAGTTGTAGTCAAATAAATCGTTCACACATGTTCCGTTGTTTTGACAGGGTGCTGATAAACACATGTCCAGGGTTTCAGTACAGAATATATCTGAAACCAAAAGAGATATGGAAAGGGATTATTATTAGCAAGCATGTCCGTAACATCCACCCTGCTGATAAACACATGTCCAGGGTTTCAGTACAGAATATATCTGAAACCAAAAGAGATATGGAAAGGGATTATTATTAGCAAGCATGTCCGTAACATCCACCCCTATCGCCACAACTGTAAGTTCAAAATCACAGCTATCAGTATGATGAAATGATGTTTATGAAGAGTATGTACTGAATGCTACCCCTGCTTCATACTCTCCACTACCTACCTATCTACTTGCATTCAATTCAAGACCTTTTCTCTTACCTACCTCTCTTCAATGCACTTCCCCTACCTATCTCCAATCCCTCGTGTCTCCCTACACCCCCCCTCGCCCTCTGGATCCTCAGCTATGCATTACTATGTCATTGTAGATATACATTTTGTAATCCTAACTTGTTGCATCCTAGTTCATATTGTATTCTAGTATTAGTATTGCACTAATTGTAAACTACACTGGATTTTAATATTAATCTTGCTTTGTAACCCAGTACTGCCCTGTAACACCTGTACTGTAAGTCACCTTGGATGATTAATAAATAAATAAATAGATAAATAAATAAACAATAGTATAGAATAAGAATAAATGGCAATGAATAGGTGAATGAAAATTGGATAAGTGCTATTTAAGACCTAGGCTTTAGTATCACTGTAAGATACATGTACAATTGTAAGTGTGATGGATGTACAGACAGAGACACCTCTCCATATCCCTGTCAGCAATCACAGGTGTGGCCAGTTAGGTAACTGATGCTAATTGGGGAGTGGCCATGTGTAAAAAAGCCTCCTCAATCAATGAGTAAATAAATACAAAACAAGGAAATGAAGACAATCTGACAATCTCTGAGTTTTTGTTCAGAGTGCGGGCATCCAAAATGCTGACAGTTTATTGATGTCGACACATCTGATTTGTAGAACTTGAGAAGAGGTTTAAATGAAGCACGAGGGTTTATATGGAAGCAGTCTTTGAGAGCCAGACAGTCTGTTTCCATAATCTCCCCTCAGACAGCATTACAAATAGGATTAAACATTATAAATAGGTCAAGACATAAGAGTATATATTTAAACGATAAAGCCCCTCGATAGGGCACGGATAGAGAGGGCTCTATCGCTATTAGAAAAGGATTGATTTCTTTATTTTCTCTTTTAAAAAAAACTATATTTAGCTTGAACTTTAAAACGCTCAAAAAGTGTTTGAAGCAACTGCTCCCCTGTGCTATACAGAGGGGTACACTACAAACCAAACTACACGGAACCCTTTGACTGCAAGACAGTGCCTGTGAAGGCTTTGCTCAGCCGGGATTGTCACAACGACCCGGAGTCTCTGGGAGGCCGGGACATCGGGAGCAACAGCAATAGGGGATGTTGATCCCAATCAGTATAGAGAGGATTTCGTCATGCAGTGGGGTCCTGGAGCGGGACGTCTCGTTTAGTGAGACTAGCACTCACCTTGTGTGGCAAACTTATTTTTAGCTTTGTTTTGTTTTGTTTTCTTTATTAAAGCCGGTGGTACCATCGGTCCTGTGTTATTAAATCTGAGCGCCTGTGCAGCGTGTCAACATCCAATGCTCTGTGTCTGCCTCATTATTACCCAGTGACGATCCACACATATAACACGTTCCCTGTTCAAACAGTAACAGTTAATGACATTTTAGTAATCACGTACCTATGTTTGCTACGCGAATGGTGTACAATTTATATTAAATTGACGATTTTTGGTTGTTTTTTTGTGCAGCTTTTGTATCGGAGACAGTTGCTGATGCACGGTATCGCAGAAGTGAATGGATAAGAGTTTCCCCAATGTGATGATCAACTTGGTGGAAAAGGCTTGGCGTGAAGTGAAAAGCGAGACTTTGCACAAGGCATATCTTAGGACTAGCTTTATTTCCGGGAGATCAGATGCCTCTGTAGACATTGAAAAAAACGCTGACGTTTGTAATGAGTCTACTGAAAAGACAGCTGCAGAGGAGAGGCAACAGCACGGCTGCAGTGGCAGGTGTCAGTAGAGTAGATGATGATGATGAACAGCAAGGCCCAGCACCCGAGGTTGTTTTGAGTTCTTCTGCACTTCAGCACCTCGCTGCAATCTTACTTTCAGCAGCAAGTAGACTGTGAAGTGCTACCGCTTTTCAATAATAAAGAACTGAAGAATACTGAAGAAAATAACTGATTACATAGTCTAATAATATAGTAACTCATTACTGTACACAGCTTATTACATTAAAAAAAAGACAGAGAGAAACCAAGACTGAAGTGCAATGTTAATCAGATTGTCTGGTTGTTGGTTTTATTGTTTTTATTCTTGTTTTCGTTGGCACAGCCATTGTACAGTGTTTAAAAAGTATAATGTATACAATTTGTATATCATTTAGCGAATATAAATTCATAAAATGGTACTTCTTATTACACTGTCCACAGGAGCGTGCTTTATACAAATAATAAACTACAGAATTTTGATTTGTGTTTACTGCGTACTTCGTTTGTAAAGTACTGATTTGTTTAGCAGATTGGCCTGGATGCCACATCACAAATTGCCAGCAGAGCAAATTTTAAGCCAAAGGATTTTGAACATCTAAGCTCCTGAGTAATATAATTCTTGGGTAATGATGTCATACCTAGGTGGCAATGCTATGACAGGGTGCCCAGTGACGCATAGTTCCAACAGTGCCACCTTCTTCCCCTGGAACTACTGTGGCTGTCTGCTAATTTTCATTGCTCTGTGGTGAATGGTTTTCCCCAGTAATATCTAGGAACTGGTCAAGAGACCTTTGTAAAATTGCAAGTCAATGTACATCATACAAAGCTGAATATAAAAGGGCAGCATTGATGCTGATCATGTTACTGAATGCTAGTTTTCAGAAATCATTACTAACTTTGTTTTACATTATGATGTAATCCCCTTACAGAAAGTTTTGGGATGCTGTTTGTTTTACTTGTTAGTTTGACCAATACTTACCAATAGCTTTAAATCTATAAATAAACAGTAAAACTAAGCGCCATACTGGTCAGTAGCACATCACAGTGCATCATTTTTAATGCACAGCATTATGAAATGCACAGAGCATATACAGTATGTGACAATATACAGATCATTGCTTCTTTTCATATCCTTTGGAATAAATTGGCATACTGTATATTTAACTTGTTTTTAATATTAGTTTTTAGGAATAAAATACAGTTTGCTATTTAGGAATCTGTTCATCTGTTTCTAACAGACAGTCTTTGCTTCCCTAATCTCCTTTTTCACAGCATTATAAATAGATTACAAATAGATAAATAGCTCAACACATGGTAAATACATAGATCATTGCATGTTAAATGTGGGGATAGACAGGCTAACATTGGAGATGAAGATGATTTCTGGTTATGAGGTATGGTATGGTTGCTGAAAAAGTAAGTATCCAGATGTGAGTAAATATGAACCTGGGGCTGAATTTAAAAAAGTGACCGCTGAGAATGGAGCACACCCAGGTTCACCACCCAGAACAAAGATCTCTGTAATCATATATATATATATATATATATATATATATATATATATATATATATATATATATATATATATATATATATTGTGACAGCTCATTGTGTGCATTTCCTCTCCCAATCAATTTGGCGTGCTCCACTTCTACTTCTTTGTTAAGCAGCCTGGTACAGGTTAAAGGCTGTGCCCTGGTTTACACTCTTACATTCCAGCTTGTTAAACACCACTTTGTTGATTCCCTGCTTTTCCTCAGCTTCTGCTGATATCTGAGCATAACTGAGGGGAGATGGATGGTGCACTAATATATTCTCCTAATCTCCAGTGACGCGCAGAGAGAGGAGTGTGATGCTGCTGCAGCAGTAGAGCTCTGATAAGGGAGAGATGAAGTCATGGAGTAAAAGAGAACACTCACTGAATATCTCTGATATCACCTAGAAAGTATCTAGATTTAGATCAACAGGGTCTATAATATTTCAAGAATGAATCATCCATTGAGGAAATGACTTCACAGAAATGCAATACGAAGAATGAAACTGCACTTTTAACTGACTTTATTTTAAAAAAAATATTTTTAAACTAGAGCCAAAAACAAGGAAAGAGCAAAGCTCTTGCAACATGAGTAAAACTGTTGTGTGTATGACAGTCCTGGTTTTACAGGTACAATGATATGATTAACTGCTTCAGGGTCTAGGTGGAGGTTTAATTGGTTCAATTAAACAATTTAGAACAGGGTTGGAACAAAGACCAGGAGTGGAAGGGCCTGGTGTAGGGTGACTCTTATTGTATAAAAGATCTTGTGCAGTTCTGTCCTTAAAAAAAAAGTTTGCCACCGTACATTTGCAAGGCAATTCTGCACAGTAATTTTGCAGTTTTCCCAGAGCCCACTTGGCCTTTACCACACAGGACGAATGAACTTATTATAAATCATTAAAACTGATATTGTAGCAAGGAACTACTATTAAAACATAAAAAGTGTGACATCTGCAGGAATTTTGACAAACCCGATTCAGCTGCCGTGATTTTATCTCCATGTTCACTCGATGTAACCTGTATTGATTAGCTACATATGTTTAAAATGTTGTTAGACAATATATTTATACATGTTTGTTATGCAAACAGTGCAAGAGAAAGTACACTCTCAATTTGATTAGAGGTACATTAGCCATCAAACACTTATACAAATATTATAAAACAATAAAATCTAAATAAAAAAAACAGATGAAAAGCTGATATTAATGTACTTAATCTGTGCGTGTAGAATTTGATGCAGTTTAAATGTTTAGATTGCTTTGTCATGGACATTCTAAGTGCGAGATCTACACTCAGCAAAATTACTAGATGCTGCTAATAGGGTTACAATGGGGATAGAACGTAATATATTCTAAACATTTTTGTTCAAAACCTGTTAGCACTTTGAAAAACAAACAATGCCTACACAGACGTCAGATTCACTTGAAAAAACAAACAAACAAAAAAAAAACAGGTTAGACCCCTTGTTGTCACCTGCTGGAAAGAGGTGGACGACTCTACTTTCCACCGACGGGAAACAAAACGAAACCACACAGCGTGCCTCTGGAACGCCCCAGATGGACTCACTCTGCATGCGACAGAGAGGGCTGCTCCAAGTAGGAACAACACTGTTCAGCAGATTCTGCCCCGTTCACAGCCAGACAGCATCAGCCAATCATGTGATGTTTTGTAGAGTCACTCTGCATTCCACAGCCCACTGCTCCCTTTGTACTTTTGTTCTCAATTTTTCAATCAGGCAGAAGACATTAATGACGGGGGGGGGGGGGGGGGGGGGGTATTTGGACCAATGAGTCCCATGGGAGTGAGGAAGCAGGGTCCTGGGGGAAGGGTTTTTTTAATGGTATATGAGCACTTGTTCATCTTACACTTCTAATGAACAGATGGCTGGTGCGCTAAGCTTCTAACACCCCCAACCCTCACAAGCTGTATCACCTGAAAAGAGCTTAGAAAGGCAGGGCATAAAACTATTAAAAGATCTGCTCTGAGGAGACTACAGTCACTCATACTGCCAGGTTCAATGGCGCTACAGTACAGCCAGGTTCAATACAGCTATAGTACAGCCAGGTTCAATACAGCTATAGTACAGCCAGGTTCAATACAGCTATAGTACAGCCAGGTTCAATACAGCTATAGTACAGGCAGGCTCAATACAGCTATAGTACAGCAATGTTCAATACAGCTATAGTACAGCCAGGTTCAATACAGCTATAGTAGTCAGGCTCAATGGCGCTACAGTACAGCCAGGTTCAATACAGCTATAGTAAAGCCAGGGTCAATTGAGTCTCTTCTCTAAAGCTCCTTCTGAATGGTGGTTCTTCCAGTTTTGTATATTGTGTTTATGAAGAGTCCAGGAGCTGCTCTTCACTTCTAGTTGCCTGTCTTAGATATCTGTAGACTAGATTAGTCAAAGTGTCAGATGTACCATGTGAAGTTCTAGATGGTAAACAGTACTGAATGGATTCATTTTAACACTGCTCAAATGTGTTTATCTAATCAAATACTATAGAATCTATACTATACTGTAATGGTATAGAGCTAGTATATGGACATGGTGGATATTGAAACTTACAGTAATGTCTGACTAGTTTACATGACATTGTATAGATTGTTTCACTGTTACCTAAAATCTATGACTTGTTATCTGTTTCCATTTATTTTATCAGGAGATCACTTTTCTGACCTCGGCAGGCTCAGCTACAACAAATCCCAACCTCTCAGTGCTGCAGCCCCCACCCCAGTGCCGGCATTATAGTGACTACTGAGCTACTGAACCAGAGCAAACATACAGCGTGACACGTCCCCATGTGTTGCTACAGCTGTCATTTCTCTCTTCATTGCTAACATCCTGACTTTAAAGTCTGTTTCAAAGCTCAATATCCACTCTAGTGCACTGGGGTTTGAGATCTGTCCTCTAAATCACTGCAGGAAGAGAGATCATTATTTTTTATTTTTTTAAAAAGCATAACAAGAGCTCTGGCTTTTCTGTTCTGTACCACATCATGGCCTGTTATTGTTGTGTTACCTGTTTGTCAATGTGGGCAATAATCCTTACGGTATCAATGCACGAGAGCGGACATTTTGAAAAGAGCTTTGAAACAGACTTTAAAAGTTGTAAGTGTAAAAAGTCATCAGGTTGTTAATGAAAAGAAAAATTTGAAGCCGTTGTCCACTCTTACACCCTAACCCTTAACCATCTTTATCCCTCCTTACTTGAAAGTGTGACCCCTGTTATCACTCCATTAGTCATGGCCGGTAAGAGTCTAATCAGGCAAAGGCAGTGTCACAGGTAACTCGTGTCTGACCAGGAAGTAGCGGACACAGTGTGGTGAGTGAAAGGCGCTGCTGCGCAGATTCATTATAAAACAAACAGGTTGAACAAAACAAAACACTCAAAATAAATGGCATGATGGCCAAAAGAAACAGACAAACAAATACTGACCTTTGAACAATAGTGGGCCAGTGTAGAACCAGCAGGCGTAGCAGTTGTTATTTTACACAGGGTTGGGTTCTGGCCATGGCAAGTTGCATAGGTTCTGCAGAACCTATGCAACTTGCCATGGCCAGAACCCAACCCTGTGCTCTCCTGACTGCATGACTCACCCTGCACATCAGGGGAGACACTCGGGGACGAGAAGACAACTTTTTTATTCACTCAGCTGTCAGTAATGTGAAATAGTAAGTAAGTGAAGTGTTCTATGGAGGTCGGAGGTCTGCCGAAGACTTTGAAATTTTTATTACAGTACCCTTTCAAAACGAGTATTTGATGGTTATACAACACTATTTAGTTTTTTTTGTTATTGTTTTATACACTGTATTAGTTAAAGTTTTAACAACCTGGAATCAATTCAAAAAGAAATCTTTTACAATAACAGTTTTAAAACTTTAAAAAGACAAACCACATGCACTTCTCAAATTATTTGAAACACAGGCATCCGTGCCAAGGCGATCCTATCTGTGTCAAGCTAGCACTCCAACCTGGCACAGCATCAATGTGTGTCAATCCCTAAGCCTCTGACAAACCTCACAATCAATCTAACCAGGAGGGACATCCCTGTTAGAATGCAATGATAAAATGATCATCCGCATTCAGTCTGAATGTACTCTGAATCTGAAGGGTTATTGCCTTCCCTCCACCTCTGCCTGGATCTCTTCCATTTAAAGAACCACAGAATTGGGTCACAGGCTGCGGTGCTGGTTAGATAACCCCGGTAAGAAGTCCAGAGCTGATTTAGTGTACAGGGGCCTGACTGCACAGACTGCTGCACAGGCCTGATCCTGTTAGGATCATGTGACGGAAACAGGACTGGCTGAAGGGAAAGGGATCTTACTTACAGGCCAGCAGGTGCAGTGTGTGTGATTCTGACCCGTCAGTAAGATGGGCTTAAAGCTCTCTAACCACGAAATAACGAAACAAGCTTAAAACCAGGTCCCCGGTTCAAATTCCAGTTCAGCCATTGACTCACTGTATGATCCTGAGCAAGTCACTTAACCTCCTTGTGATCTGTCTTTTGGGTGAGACGTTGCTGTAAGTGATTCTGCAGCTGATGCATAGTTCACACACCCTAGTCTCGTAGACAAGCAGCATTCTCCCTAAAACGATTGTGCGAAACACTAATTTAGGTCCGGAAAGGTGTGATGGAGGTCCACGATCTAGATAACTATGGAAAGGTGCATTATATATATATCTATAATAAATATATAGTATATATATATATATATATATATATATATATATTATATTTATATCTTATAGAATCCACAGAACAATATGAGGTAGGACTGTTTTCTATTTATTTCTTATTTAGTGTAGTTAAAAACCTAAGTGACCTTTTCTCAGAAGAATGTGACAAGCAGCAGATTCAATGTTATTCTCAGCACACCGTTTTTATGTTCTAGTTTTGCACACACGAGTGTCAAGCTGCAGTAGTTTTTAAAGCTCAGTTTGTGCTGAATTCCAATGTCTGCTGGTTTTCAAACCACTCAATTACAAAGAACAAGTTATGTGGTCTGATTCCCCCTGTGCTACAAGGACTAAACTAAATTAAAGATCAACAACCCTTTCAACACAAACAGAAACACTATGGGGTATTTTATACTCCAGTCTAATTAACTCCTGTTTTTTTTAAACAGCAAACACCTCATTTATGTCCTGAGCACCTTTTTAAGTTGTTTTCCTCCCCACCAGAAAATATTGTCCAACAGTTTATAGATGCATTTATATTTGTAAATTGTGGAGGTGGGGGGTAGAGTATATTTGGCTTTACTGGTAACGTTTAGATTAACCTTTTGCTTTCCAAATATTGAAAAGCCGAGAAAAATGAGCAAAAAAGTTATTTAGCAAAAAACACAAGAGGGGCAAAACTGGTAATGAAAGGGTTAAATCCGAGCTAACCGAGGTTTAGAAAACCATTTCAACTACGCAACCTTTTATTGAGCTAAAAAGGTTTTTTATTAGGATTTCTCAGTTAAGAGTGGCTTATATTTCCAATCTAATGCTTTGGATAAACTGTTGCATTCTGGTACCTTTTCATCTACAGTGTGGCGGTCAAGAAGAGCTACTTCTTTGTAGTGACCCCTGGGCAACGTCTCCGACGGCAAAAAGCTCTTCAAATCGAACTTACCATGCAATGCTTAAGCAAAGCAATGTTGGGCTTGGTTAGTACTTGGATGGGAGACCACCTGGGAATACTGAGTGCTGTAGACTGCAAGTTAAGCTCATATGAATATATATATACAGTGTAACATTGTCTTTGAAATATCTGGATATTCCTAATTGAAGAATAAAATACAAGCAAAGAACCTAAAGATCAGAAAATCAGAAGAAAAGGGGGATCTGTAATAATAGTTTGATTTTAAAACCTTGCTTAGCTCTCCATAATTCAAGTATTTACATTGCTTGTGTCTCACAACTGAACAAGTCTGGCTACAAGCGGTTCTGTCAATACAATTAGCTATGGCTGGCATGTGCCTGTAAGCCGATCCTAAGCCAGTCCTGTAGGAGCTCCCTTGAAATGTTATTCTACCGGAGCCCTCTGTGACTTCAAAGCTAGCATGGGCTAGGAATCATATATAAAACAAAAACATTGTCCTCGCCCATCGATACTGCGGCAGCCCGCCAGACAGAAAGTGACAATAACAGCAACGTCTCAAGTAAGAACAGCCTTGGAGTGCCACGATCCTGCATGCTTTGTAGGTATCTCTTAATCATCAATTGCTAAATACCTGGAACACATGGTAATTCAGACCAATTAAGCCAATCCTTGAATCAATTAGGGCTTGGTTAAAACAAAAACCCGAAGTGTCTGTGGCACTCCAGGACCAGGGCTGCCTACCCCTGGTCTACAGGGTGTGCCGCCTGATTTAACAGACAACATCCTACTTGGTAGAATGTATTGTGTGATACTGCCTATGATGCCCTTCTTCATCCTATCTGAAATCAATACCTTTGGTGCTAGATCAGTTTTACAGCTATTACCAGGACAAACATACATCTGTACAAGCTGTACAGACTTAATTGTGAATTATTTGTAACCATAGTTATAGGAACCTGATAGAGAGCAGATCATTAGGATAGTCTCTGCATCAAAGCCTTCGTGTCTTTGTTGAACACAAACCACACTTGCTGGTGTACCTGTGACTTCCATCTCCTTCTGACAGTTAGTGTGATAAGTAGCCAGTGCCTGCTCTCAGAGTGCAACACTTAAAATTCCATTGGCTGGTCGTCAGCCTTAAGGTTATCAAGACTCATCTCACAAGCTTCCTTCATTCTTTAAACACCTTCTCGGAAGAGCAAGGTCATCCAGACATACAGCAGCTCCTCCGCGTTCCATCAGCTGAAACAACGGGTCGCTTTCAAAACGAGCGATTCAAAGAATGTTTGTGTTTATAGTCAGAGTGATAGATATTCAAGTTTGCGTTTATAGTCTTAGTGAAAAATATTCAGGTTTGCTTTTATAGTCAGATTGATAGATATTCAGGTTTGTGTTTACAGTCAGATTGATCGATATTCAGGTTTGTGTTTACAGTCAGATTGATCGATATTCAGGTTTGCTTTTATAGTCAGATTGATCGATACTCAGGTTTGTGTTTACAGTCGGACTGATCGATATTCAGGTTTGTGTTTATAGTCAGATTGATAGATATTCAGGTTTGTGTTTACAGTCAGATTGATCGATATTCAGGTTTGTGTTTACAGTCAGATTGATCGATATTCAGGTTTGTGTTTACAGTCAGATTGATCGATATTCAGGTTTGTGTTTACAGTCGGACTGATCGATATTCAGGTTTGTGTTTATAGTCAGATTGATAGATATTCAGGTTTGTGTTTACAGTCAGATTGATCGATATTCAGGTTTGTGTTTACAGTCAGATTGATCGATATTCAGGTTTGTGTTTACAGTCAGATTGATCGATATTCAGGTTTGTGTTTACAGTCGGACTGATCGATATTCAGGTTTGTGTTTATAGTCAGATTGATAGATATTCAGGTTTGTGTTTACAGTCAGATTGATAGATATTCAGGTTTGTGTTTACAGTCAGATTGATCGATATTCAGGTTTGCTTTTATAGTCAGATTAATCGATATTCAGGTTTGTGTTTACAGTCAGATTGATCGATATTCAGGTTTGTGTTTACAGTCGGATTGATCGATATTCAGGTTTGTGTTTACAGTCAGATTGATAGATATTCAGGTTTGTGTTTACAGTCAGAATTGATCGATATTCAGGATTGTGTTTACAGTCGGATTGATAGATATTCAGGTTTGTGTTTACAGTCAGATTGATCGATATTCAGGTTTGTGTTTACAGTCAGATTGATCGATATTCAGGTTTGTGTTTACAGTCAGATTGATAGATATTCAGGTTTGTGTTTACAGTCAGATTGATAGATATTCAGGTTTGTGTTTACAGTCGGATTGATAGATATTCAGGTTTGTGTTTACAGTCAGATTGATCGATATTCAGGTTTGTGTTTACAGTCAGATTGATCGATATTCAGGTTTGTGTTTACAGTCAGATTGATAGATATTCAGGTTTGTGTTTACAGTCAGATTGATCGATATTCAGGCTTGTGTTTATAGTCAGATTGATCGATATTCAGGTTTGTGTTGACAGTCGGATCGATAGATATTCAGTCTGCTATTCTAACTTTTTGGCTTAAACAACAATCTGGAAAAGTTATGTACACTTTAAATAAGATTATTTAAGTAGTGTGGGTGTTAAAGCTTTGTGTACAGGCTTCCTTTTGGACTAACTGGACCTTCACTCTCCAGTGAATCTTCCTCTTATAGTTTATCTTCCAGATTGAATACGACAAGACACATATTAGGATACATAAAATTGTGTCTATGAAATATTCAAATATATATATGTGATCTATTGTTCCCCCTATTTAAAGAAGTGTATTATTTATTAACTAAGAACTTTTTTGAAGGCATAAAACTGGTAATCCATCAAAGTTTAACATTTATTAAACGTACCTAGACTGCTGTTAGACTGTTTCATTATTATACCAAACTGGTATTTTATTTGTAAACTAACTTATTACTTAAATCTTTTTAAATAGGACCCATAATCAATAATCAAACATACCAGCATGAGGTCTATTGATTTCAGTTTTTTCAGTAGCTAGATTCTTAATTGCATCACCATTTATACAATCATTATAAAGCCATGTTAAGCCTTTATATTTGATCATGGTTTAACAGACCCAAATACTTTTCTGCTTGCCATGTTCTCAAATTGAATTCTCCAATATCCACGGTTGATTATACACAAGCCTATGGAAAGTCAGCAAGCATCAAGCCTTTGATCCACTGATTTGTACCCTGAACCCCTCCCCTTCACCCCACATACCAGCATCCTGTCAGAACTCTAAGCCTGGATGCTAGCCCCCCCCCTCCCCCTAACCTGTGACTGATAACCCTGGTCCTGGCCTCCGAGAGAGGGACTCCCTGACAGGCTTCTCTTTCTGACTGAAGCTGCTGTTCTACCTGAAAGAGTTCCACCAAGGGCAGCATCTCCAGAAGAAGTAACAAAGTCAAGGAGACAAACACAGCGGCAAGTACCTTCTTGAACAATGATTAGAAGTGTGCAGGTTGAACTCATATTGGTGAGATCCAGAATCCTATAACGTTATTCAAGCTGGAGCTTTATTGGCAAGCGCATGGATAAAAACACAATATTACTTCTTCTTATTCGTAATTGTGTTAAACTAACAAACAACAGAGTATTGCTTTTCGAATTCACTACTTATGCCTTTCACCTCTGTAGACATGGGTTGGAATGAAAGTTTTGTAGATTCAACCACCTCCCAGTGGACACAGCTCAAAAGAACACACAATTTGGCTCAACAGACACCTTCAACTTGGAGGTTAGAAGTGAGTAGCGATGTGTTCAGGTCTGGATTGAGGAGGCTCACTTGCACAGTGCTTGAGAGAGGTTAGAAGTGAGTAGTGATGTGTTCAGGTGAGGATTGATGGGACTCGCTTGCACATTGCTTGAGAGAGGATAGAAGTGAGTAGTGATGTGTTCAGGTCTGGATTGAAGTGGCTCACTTGCACACTGCTTGAGAGAGGTTAGAAGTGAGTAGCGATGTGTTCAGGTCTGGATTGAGGAGGCTCACTTGCACAGTGCTTGAGAGAGGTTAGAAGTGAGCAGCAATGTGTTCAGTCAGGATTGATGGGGCTCGCTTGCACACTGCTTGAGAGAGGTTAGATGTGAGTAGCGATGTGTTCAGGTCTGGATTGAGGTGGCTCACTTGCACACTGCTTGAGAGAGGTTAGAAGTGAGTAGTGATGTGTTCAGGTCTGGATTGAGGTGGCTCACTTGCACACTGCTTGAGAGAGGTTAGAAGTGAGTAGCTTGAGAGAGGTTAGAATGTAGCAATGTCAGGTCTGGATTGAGGTGGCTCACTTGCACACTGCTTGAGAGAGGTTAGAAGTGAGTAGCGATGTGTTCAGGTCTGGATTGAGGAGGCTCACTTGCACACTGCTTGAGAGAGGTTAGAAGTGAGTAGCGATGTGTTCAGGTCTGGATTGAGGGGCTCACTTGGCTCAGGTGAGGATTGACTTGCACACTGCTTGAGAGAGGATAGAAGTGAGTAGTGATGTGTTCAGGTCTGGATTGAGGAGGCTCACTTGCACACTGCTTGAGAGAGGTTAGAAGTGAGTAGCAATGTGTTCAGGTCTGGATTGAGGTGGCTCACTTGCACACTGCTTGAGAGAGGTTAGAAGTGAGTAGCAATGTGTTCAGGTCTGGATTGAGGTGGCTCACTTGCACACTGCTTGAGAGAGGTTAGAAGTGAGTAGCGATGTGTTCAGGTCTGGATTGAGGAGGCTCACTTGCACACTGCTTGAGAGAGGTTAGAAGTGAGTAGCGATGTGTTCAGGTCTGGATTGATGGGGCTCGCTTGCACAGCTGGGAGGGGAAGCTCTCATGGTGCCTGCTTGACTGTAGCCAGACAGGTTAAAACACATGGCAGACTTTTAATAAGCATGGCAAAGCATGCTAAAGCACAGTACATGCATAAATGCAAGCATGGCAAAATGCAAAATGCCTGCAAATGTACTATAATAAGCTTTTTTTCTTCCTGTTATTTAATCACTAGTGGCACAAACACAATAGATAGTGGACCCTTATTCCAAAACTGTTTTGTTCAGTTTGCAATTCATTCAACCTTATTTAAAAGCTTTAGAGAGAATATTATTCTAATTTTTCAAGGAACTGTTTATAAACAGTGGTCACGTTTTGGGAATAGGGCCCGCTGTAACTTTTCCTGATACTGGAACACAGAAGTCTATGTTAATGTATTAACTCAGACTGCCTGTGTTAGTATTACACTATCTGCCCCAGTGAAACTCTCATCCCCTCTGTGTTCTCTAAAACACCTGTAAATGGTTTCTTGAAAGGCAAACTTGATTCAATTAATAAAAAGGGAATTTAAAAACAGTCCTTAAATTATTCCTGAAAACGTCCTCTCTCAAGCTGCAGACTTCCAATTACGAGAGTTACTGTATACTGGATTGCATCCATAACCAATTCTGAGTGTTACTGTATACTGGACTGTATCCATAACCAATCAACCCTGAAACTGGATTTACAAACAGATTTGAAACAAACTTGGAATTAAAATGTAAAAATCAGGCAAACGTGGTACAAAATAAAACTATGTCAGAATTAGTAATAAACTAATTCAAGGTCTTGTTCTGCTAAGCTGGAAAAGGCATTTGGCATTTTCATATAGGGTGTAAATGGGTCCTCAGCCTATCTAAATTAAAAACAGTGGATCATTTTTTGCCTGTTTACAAAATAAATATACAATAGTAGCTTGCAAATGTTAATAAGATTAGTAAGTTGTAAGTAAGTTGTTTAAGAGACAGGGGGCAATACTGTCTTAGAGTTTTACTCTAAATTGTTGTTAGAAAAACAAATTCTAAAAGAAAAAACCTGCTACAATATTAAACTATTAAGAAACACCTCAAGACTGCTTTCATGCCCAAATTATTATTAGTTTCTTCCTGAAAATACTGTGCTAATGATGATTTGGAGTAATTGTTTCCGCTAGTCCTTCCTTAACAATTTTTTTTTTTTTTTTTAAATGAGAATAAAAAATTTTTTTTTAAAAATTATCAATATAACTGGAAGTCTATTATCACTCTCAAGTTTTCCTATTCTAAAATCAGCATGTATTTTTCCCTTTCAAAAAATATCCCCCATTGTTACCTCCAGAAGAAAACCATTTATAAGTAAAATGCCACTGCATTTACAGCTTTCTCCAGATTCACTTTCTTCCATTTCAAGCAACAGAACAGAATGCTGAATGTTGACTTTTTATCAGTAAACACTAATAAACCAATAATTAAAAAACGCTCCAAGGAGGTGGGTTACCATGGCAGCGTACTGTTGTGTGCTTGGATCAATAGAGCCCCTGATCTCCTGTGTTTCCCTCTGCACCTGGTCTGTGTGAGGGATTAGTGCAGGGCTCAGTAGAGCCCCTGGTCTGTGTGAGGGATTAGTGCAGGGTTCAGTAGAGTCCCTCGTCTCCTGTGTTTCCCTCTGTCCCTGGTCTGTGTGAGGGATTAGTGCAGGGTGCTAGAGACAACACTGCCAATCACTAGCGTCTCCGATGGGTTCAGACATGCTATGTCCTGTCACTACAGTCTGACTAACCCTGCCAGCACACCCAGGGGCATTACGCATTATAACAGAACAGTACTTAGTAATCTAAGAAACGCAAAAACTAGCAGCAGGACAGCATGTCCACTGTGTGTGCCATAAGTGAAATATGAAAAATAATGGGCACTCTTTTGTAAAAAGTGACAAATCAAGGAATTAACTACTTAAGTTTAACCCTTTCTGTTTCTTTTATTTGTGTGTTTTCCTTTCACAGGAAGCGCACTCCTGGTACTGGCACACTGGAGAAAATAGCTTTAACAATTAGGACTGTTTCAGTGCCTTTTGTCATTATCTGTTCTTTTTTGAAAGCCAGTTATAGGCTGTAGATCAGCATAATACAGCATTATTGCAACAGAAACAGACTGAGATTAACCCCCTCTGGCATTACCCTGTAAACCTGTAAAAACAAACAAGCTTGTGTGTGACAAACATATCATTAAACTGGAACAGGTGGGGCTAAACGTTCTCCAACAGCAATGGGGAAAGACTACCAGAGATATAGCCCACTCAGACCCCTTGCTTACTAAATATCTTTATCAGATACATTCTGCTGAGCAAACAGGCTCACGGGGTTAGAGAAGAATGTCTGTGTTTCTGTTAGCGAGGTAGACAGTTCCAACATGCATTCATCCATTTATTATTTTCCCTGACAGTAATATATAAATCAAAGACTTCACATTCTGCCTACACACATTTATTTTCTGCAGTGGGAGATTTAGAAATCTCAACTCTTACATCCTTTGCATTGGAGGCTCATTAGGTAACTTCTTCCATCAGCGTGGGCTGGAGAGATCGTGTTCTGCCAGCCTGCAATCCTAACTGGCACCGAAAGACACACAGACAGACAGACAGACTATAAGTTGAAACTGATTTGATGTCGATCGGCTGCTGATGGAAATGAACAAGTCAGATTTCAAATGTCAAGAAGACACAACTAGAGTCATCATAAAAACTGGATGAGATTTCGAATTGCCACTACACTTGTGAGATGCTCGTAGAAACCTTTTGTAAAAATCTGTTTGGCGGACCGTTATCTATTCAGGGGTACCAAGGTATTTAGTAAGAAAGAAGTCCAAGTAGGGTAAAACTGGCTCCAAATATCCCACCCCCAGTCTTTCTGCATCCATTCATCTGTCCCATAAACGAGCGACACACTCGCATAATACAGCTCCACTTTCCCCCTCAAATTAAAATGTGTTTGAGAATGGTGCTTTGATCCAGTGCACAAGTGTCTAAGCTTCATTTGCATGCCAATTAGAAAATGTCTAAAAATAGGAGAGTCTGAACCTGGTCTGAGGAGGCAGTTTTGAAAGGAGGGCTGGTGCTTTGTTTGCAATGGATATTTTTATTTTACAAACAATAAAGAAGAAGATGAGCTCATACTGTGGAGCCAAACGCAGCTCAGACAAGCGGGAGGGAAGGAGGGCTGTGGGATTCCAGTCACATTTAGACATCCACAAACAGCTATATTGAGCCAGCTCCCTCACTTCAATGCACATGTCTCTCCAGTCAGCAAGGATATGGATGCATCTGGAAAATGAGTTGTTATTCAGTATAACCCCACAACTTCAGTGAATGAAAAAGGAAATGTATAGTTAATGGAAAGGCTGGACATGAGACACACAAGTATAAGAGTAACGAAACGCAGACTGCTGGGTTATTCTAATAGAACCAACAGGGTGTACAACCTTTCCAATTCTAGTTTTGTTTCCATTTTTCATCACATCCTTGCAACTTGTGTTTAAGAAGTTTGAGTTCAGCAAGGTTCAAAACAGTGTGCTCTCTTCTAAAGACTATGACTTCTAGTAAGCTTCCCAAAAGGGTGTTTTGAGTTATCAATGTTTATTACTCTCACCTTATATTACTGAGCTCAGATAGTTTCAAGTATATAATGAAAAACAGGAATTGGAATTTTCCAACTTTAATAGTGTAGATGGTAAATTAAAGGAGAGCGGAAAAATGGTTTTGCCAGATAACCAACATTTTAAAATCGTGTGCTCTTGCTAAACCTGCAATCCCCCCAAGTTTCTTGTATAGACAAATGAAATGTGTGTACACCCCAGCACAATACTGCACATCTAAATATGTCATTAGAAATGAAATGTGCGGACACCCCAGCACAATACTGCACATCTAAACATGTCATTAGAAATGAAACATGTGGACACCCCAGCACAATACTGCACATCTAAACATGTCATTAGAAATGAAACGTGTGGACACCCCAGCACAATACTGCACATCTAAACATGTCATTAGAAATCAAATGTGTGGACACCCCAGCACAATACTGCACATCTAAACAGTTAGAGGTAAACTGCTCCTTCTGAAAGCAATCATCCATATGATCACTTCAAATCATATGAAGAATTGCATTGAATCATTCCAAAACAAAACCCTCAGAGCATGCTGCATTGAAGCTTAAACCCCAATGTGTGCAAATAAATTTTGGTCCTAGTGCTTGTTTAAGCAACACAAGAGAGTATTGATGCAGTACCCCAACCCAAAGCTTTTCAATGACAATGTGATAATTTTCTCCCAATGGCAACACAAGGGCAGTTATAGGATAGTTGTTTAGAGTTAAAGTTTAGATTATTAGTAAGATTTGTTTTTTCCCTGGTTGCTAGGTTACTATTATCAAAAACTGTATAGGTTTGACTGAAAAAACCCCAATGTATTTCTGGATCAGTGCACAGAATGCATGTAAAAAGTCAACATTTTACAATAACCCTGTTTGTTTTTGTATTCACAGTGGTTCGACCTCTTTGTGTTACACTCAATCTTATTCACATTTGGAGGTTGGGTAAATTGGAAGAAATTACATGCCAAACATTTATTGGTGGTTAACATAACATTATTATAAAATATCCCAAAAACATTATTCATGCAGAGTTTAAATCTAATCTTAACTCATATTAGCTTTACTAACATCATTATGTGTCTCCCTATTATTGTGCAGAGCACAGTTTGCCACTTATTTAAGTTCATTTGGGATATTCAAATATTTCAAATCCAAGATAGATTGCTTTGCTGTACAATAAGTCACATCGCCTGCTTCCAGCCAGACCACTTGAGTGAGTTTAAACTACAAGACATGAAGTGACTGAGTACCAGGAAGCAGCAGTAATTATGACTCCTATATTTCCAATTGAAGTAGCAAAAAATACAGGCAAAGAACTGAAAGGAACGACCAGTGCAAGCATTACCAGTGCTGACAGGAAGAGGCATGAAAGCACATTTTAAAACCATGGCTGGCACTCCTTCAATGGGACAGGATAATCCACTTATTTAAAACTCTCAAACAGACACCAATCAGATCACACTGCTGTTGTACCAGACAGAAATGTCACAGCTATTGCAAGAACAACCCTAGACAAAACACAGCCCAGCATTTAGCTGACCCTAATTTCAATATTTACAGCTGTGTCCTGACCCAGAAAGCACAACCCAAGCATCCAGCTATGAAATCAAGAGAAAGTCTTTTATGCTCGGCTGAGGCAACACACATGAACAGTCTCCACAGGCAGTAATAGAAGCTACTGCTAACTTAGAAACATGCCCTGGAAGGACACTTCAACTGCACAATAAATAAACCAGTGCAGGCACATACAGAGGGTCCACATAATCACGCACAGTACCTGAAAGGGTTATCGGGTTTTAGCCAAATGCAATACGTCTATAGCAGGCTACGGCTCTGTGACTAAGGGCTGGTGAAGATCAGGGCAGTTCTGATGTTCACCATGTAGAGTTTGATAGACAATGGAGCATCGTCTCAGGGTCCACATGGTCTAATGAGGCTCCTAAAAAGATGAGTTATTTCAAATACAACCATTTAAAGAACTCCACTATAAGCATGAAGCCACTTAGCTAGGAGTCGAAACACACACACACACGTTTAAACTTACAGGGCCATATAATAGCCACAATAGAAGTAAGGTGATCACTTTTTTACTGGAAGTCTGTGGGGGTTGAACAGCTAACTGGCCTCGCCCTACCCAAGCAAGTTAACCAGGACTGATTGCACAAGCTGTTCCTTTATCTCAACCAATGTTTGAATACAGGGATGGAAATAAGGCTCTAATTGCATAGTAGTTTGATCCATTCCTGGTTTTACTATGAGTTTAAAAAGGCACACCTGAGCTTGTTACCTGTACACTGTGGTGAATCAAGCTCCTAGTAAAACTTGGGATGGTTTCATCCACCATTTCACCTTGCGGTGCTGTGTGTTCCTTTCTGGTCAGACATCACCACTAAAGCCAGCTTGTCACACGGACTTACTAAGAAATCATTTCTTTACAATTTTCCAAATTCATTTCAGGTACACAAAGTAGCTTCAAAGGTCATTTTGATTTCTATTTTCCATGGACCTTGTTTAGTGCATGGTGTTTGCTGTCGCTGGGAGTGGTTCTGGGTTGTTCTGCCACTATTTTAATTTTTCTCTAAATCTGCCTTTACCCGGCTTTGAACTTGCACTGTCACATGACTCGAATGGAATACTCTACAGACAAGCTTAGTCAGACCAAGGCAGATTGGAACAAAAATGACGATAACTTAAGATTATAATAATAGAACCTGTCAGAATGATTGCAAACGCCACACAATATTAAAGGAAATGCAAAAAAAGAAATGAAAATAACCTTTAAAGCTGCTTTTTAACTAACGGATATATTGCACGCTAGGTTAATAAGGCATGCCACATTAAGCTGTAAATGCACTAACAGCATATCAGTACCATATAAATACTCTATGTAAGGTAATAATTAAAGCTGCTCTTAATAAAATTATACCAATATCTATGGCTGAAGCGATTCTGTTGGGTGCTTGTGACTGTGTTCAGAGCTGTGGCGGGCGCTTTTCTGTGGAGTGGTTGTGCATCATGTAGCAAGTGCAGCTGTAAATCTGCCTGGATCAGCTAGTCTGTGTGGGCTCAGCTTTCATGAGGGCAAAGATATGTTTATTGTGTTAAAACACCAACCATCCTTCCAATACCTCCATTATCACACGGCTGCAATGAGCTTACACCCCCAACTGGATTCACGACCACATGTCCGCTTTCTTATTTCTACAAAGAGAAATAGACCTGTGTAATCCTTGCCTATGGGTTTTCAGTACACTGAAATTAAGCCAGCATACATGTTGTTCCTGTGATTCTATGTTATATTTGAATATATTCAAAAAAAAAAAAAATTTTTACAACAATTGTGTAAGGATTGCCTCCTCTAATATCAAAAGGTTGATGTGGGTGTGAAACAGAAATCTCAGTACTGAAAGGGTTCATAGGTTTTAGCAGTTGTTGACACTCACTCATTGGAATTGCTGATAGTTACTAAAACACAGTTTTCATGTTTCAGGACCACAGGTTGCTCTCATGCTCCCTGCTCATTACCCTCCAGTCCATCGTTTAACGGCATGGCCAGTGATTCAGACTTTGTATGCAGCCCCAGTCCATGCAGGCCCTGTGATTCATTTCCACCTGCAGAAAACCCCTGGCAACCGAAGAACTGCAGGAATGAGGAGTGCACTTTATCAACGCACATGCGAATTCTGAACTGCAGGAATGTGGAGTGCACTTTATCAAAGCACATGTGAATTCTGAACTGCAGGAATGTGGAGTGCACTTTATCAACGCACATGCGAATTCTGAACTGCAGGAATGTGGAGTGCACTTTATCAAAGCACATGTGAATTCTGAACTGCAGGAATGAGGAGTGCACTTTATCAACGCACATGCGAATTCTGAACTGCAGGAATGTGGAATGCACTTTATCAAAGCACATGTGAATTCTGAACTGCAGGAATGTGGAGTGCACTTTATCAAAGCACAAGCAAATTCTGAACTGCAGGAATGTGGAGTGCACTTTATCAACGCACATGCAAATTCTGAACTGCAGGAATGTGGAGTGCACTTTATCAACGCACATGCAAATTCTGAACTGCAGGAATGTGGAGTGCACTTTATCAACGCACATGCAAATTCTGAACTGCAGTCAACTTATCTCTCAGTTTCTTAACGGTCTCAACACTTTGTTTAGATGCTGCAGCACGAAAGCAGCTGTCCTTACATCAACCTCAATGGAATAGTTTGGGGGAGTGTACTAGTCACACAATGTGTTACTTTGTGAGTCATCTGAAAAATGTTTGATTAGTTCAATATAACATAGTCATTAGTTCAATATATTAGTTCAATATAACATAGCCTTTAAATAATAAGCTTTGTAAATAGGACATAAAACAACAAATAAAAGTCATTAGCCAACTCAGTTTCTTATACATTTCTTGTACATTTTATCACATTGATGAACAAGCCCTGGCTTGTGTAAAAGAACACAAATACAGAATTAACATTCTGTAACGGTTATGAAAACACTACACTGGCTTTTTCCCCAAATAAAATATGAAGTAATAAAATGTCTGTTCCCTTAGAACTGGTCGCTATGGTAACTGGTAACAATAGACCCTGCATGCTGCTTCCCCCCCCCCCCTTAACTTGCATCCATTCTGAGCTAGCGGGAAACAAGTGGAATGTTTAAATAGGTCAGAGGTTATCATGAAGTGTCTTTAAATCAGGGGACACCATCACAGCGTACCCCGAGACAGCCATCACACGTACCCCGAGACAGTTTGGTACTATGGAGAAGCTGTTCCAGATTGGGAAGAAATATTAGGGTGGGGAAGTAAATACAAAACAGTGGACACTGAAGTACTGCTTTTATACTCTCAAGACCATGCTCGCCTCTTCCTATAGTAGAGCTTGACTTCTCCCTCACACATACCAGTTCAACTGTGTAAGAAAGGCACTATTTCTCTAACTAACTACGTTTCAGTAATAGTGAAGATTTTATGATTGAGTTTAAAGGGATTATATATTAAAATGTAGTATGCAATACCAGGATACAAGATACACAGTTTGGAAATATTCAACCAAGTAAAAAAAGATTTCCTCAAGCAGTGTAATACTGTTCTCAGTGAGCTTTAGTTCTAGCTTGCAGGAAAAAAATCAATTAAAATTGAATTATATATTTGACAACTTCCAACTTTAGAAATTACCTAAACCATTCCCTTCTAACTAACTAGATAAAAGCAACTGAAATGCTCATTTTCACTGCCCTTGATGCAAAAACCCAAGTATATTTAAAACCGCCTTCTCATTTATACTTCTTGAGCAATACTGAAATGTACAAAACAATGAACTGCAATAAATGCCATATTTGAATCTGTGCATTTAGCAATGAGCAGACCCCATTTACAAGAAGCCCTGAAGTAAAGAAACACTTACCCCATTTGAACATCATCATGGTAATAAGTACTGTTTTACAGTAAGAGCTGAAATACTTTCTCCCAAACTCCATGGCAACTAGAAGTGGCTGTGCTAAACGGTCCGTGAGAAACCCGAAGTTATTCCAGCAGACTGTGTGTTAGGCATGCTGCTTTGAGAGTCCTTTCCCTCTAGTCAGTAGGAGGCATGCTACAGGCACACTATGTTTTGTCACTTTGTGAGCAGCACTGCTGCGGTGGACAGAGACCCTATCCACTCTGAATCACTGCGCTCAGCCTTTCACAGAGAGCTGGCAAACACGGCATGGAGCACTGGGATCGGATGAAATATAGTGGTGGATCATTTTCACTCCTTTTTTTTAACTCCTATACACAGTTTTTGAATACTTTTTTTAAATGTGATGACAAACTTTTGCTATCTTGATTGTGCTATGTATTTTAGCTTTGCTTAAAGAGTAAGTAGCTAGGTTATGAAAAACATAGGCTACTCTAGTGCACTAGGGTTTGAGATATGTTCCTAAATCACTGCAGGAAGAGCGATTATATAATTAAAAAAAAAAAAAGCATAACAAGAGCTCTGGCTTTTCTGTTCCGTACCACATCATGGATCGTTATTGCTGTGCTACCTGTTTGACAATGTGGGCAATAATCCTGACACTACCAGTGCACTAGAGTGGCCACTTTGAAAAGAGTTTTGAAACAGACTTTAAAGTTCTAAGTGTAAAAAGTTGTCAAGATGTTAACAATGAAAAGAAAAATTACAGGATGTTAACAATGAAAAGAAAAAATACAGGTACATTAACAGCTGTAGCCACATGTGGAGACGTGTCACACTGTATTTAAACAGCTGTAGCCACATGTGGGGACGTGTCACGCTATATTTAAACAGCTGTAGCCACATGTGGAGACGTGTAACACTATATTTAAACAGCCTTAGCCACATGTGTCACGCTGTATTTTTCGTAACCTTGCTACTTACTCTCTAAGGGAACTGTTTAAAGACTTTAAGTACAACTTCATATATATTAAAATATATTTTATTTATTTATTTTTTTAACAATTCACAATTTGTTTTTATAAGAAAGCTCTTCATCCCAGAGCGCTTTACATTAAAAACTCTTGTAGCACACATATATGTTTTTCAATGTGATTGAAAAGATTCGACTGGGCCAGCAATGCTGACATGACTCGGGGCGGAGTTCCAAAGGCAGGACTGTAGCAACTAAAGGCCCTCGGCCCCCCTGATTTTAGACGGCTTCTAGGAACTACCGAAAACGACCGGCGTGTGCGAGGCAGCACTCTGGCTGCTGCATTTTGCACCAGTTAGAGCCTGACATGAAATCAGAAATCAGAAAGGCCAGCAAATAAAGCATTACAGTAATCTAGCTGAGAAATAACAAAAACATGAACCAACATCTCAGCATCTTTATCACATATAATTGGTCTCAATTCAGCAATGTTCCTCAAAGTAAACCTCTACTTCATTGGATCATATCCCTTCCTTCACTGTAAGCTGACTGCTATATCATGCAGAACACAGGGCACAGTTATTGAGTTTGTATGTGCGCACCAGGTAAAGGGAACACACAGTCCAGCATAATGTATCATGCTCGGAGTGTTCGACTGCAATCACGCTGCAACATTGTCATGCTTTATCTGAGCATAGCCACAATCGTACTGTTTTCAGACAATAAAGAAACCCAAATGGTGCACAGCCTGGGAAAAAGGTTGATTTTCAAACCCAGCCAACAGCAAAAAAAATAGAAATGCTTTTCATCAGTAGATGTGCAGGTACCAACCACGGCTTTCAATGATGCTAGCAATATTATCACTGCTCCCCCTTTACTTCTGTACAAGGCTCTTTGCATTTTTTACTTCTGTTTTAGTATGTACATATTTCAAAGACACTGCTGCTTACTCACACACCTGAACATCTTGGGTTATGCTTGGCAGACATTCTGCTCTGTGTGTTGAACAAACACTTACAAACTGTACTGCGATAGCTGTCTGATGTTAATATCATTTGAAGAGCTTGTTACATGAAGAATAACCTTTAACTACTGGGGCACATGACGTCAATACTCTCACATGACCTGCCTGGAAGACACTGTAGGAAGTGTCCAAGATAACTCATTCACTCCCACACATAGATAGATGTGAATAATGGAGTAATTAGTCCCCCTCCCCTCACAAGCAGACACACAACCACGAGAGAGCTCGGAGTTCAGTGTCCTTCTTTTATTCAGCTTGCCATTGCTTTAGTCCTCAAACTGGAGGATGTATTATTAAACTTGTTGAGTCATGTCTGACTCATGTGGTCAAAGACAGCAACTGCAATAGTTCCAAATCACTCAGAACGAAAGCAGGACATGATAAGAAGCATGGTAACACTTTGAGAGGTAGTCTCGCTACACAGAGTTAGAAAGAGAGCTGAATGTTTCCAAGCAACACAATAGGAAAAACAACCAGTACAATTGAAACTAAAACTATTTCTGACATCCTCCCTCTGCGGATTAATAACTAAGTAGGTCACAGAGTTCAAATGGGATTGTGGGAGATTTTCCAAACTTGGTTCTATTGCTATTGAAGTAAATCCATGAAACATTCCCAAAATTCATCAAATATTGGCCCATCTTCTAGTTTCGCCTTTTTCACATATCCTGCTCCATTGCTGCTTCGAGGTTTTGAAACAATCTGCCCTCCCCCATCCCTTACAGTTTAACAGCCCTATTTTCAAATCAGTGCAACTTTTACAGGGAATACAATAATTGTACTTGTATAAAACTAGCAAGCGACAACTTCATTTCAGTACAGAGCAGTTGTTCCATGCAGTTTCTTGTTGCTGCATTCCATTATAATCACTGCACATCACTACAAATAGCTCTTCATTTTTTTCATGTCTTTGTTTTTAAATGTGCAATACTGTATTGCAGTTTTTGTTACGCAAACTGATCTTTCTGGAAAATGCTATACAAATGAATTTGAGTAGTGTAAACATTCTTAAGCAGTACTAAAAAATACAAGGGGTTGATTTGATCAACCACAAGCTCACCGTGATGGAGTACTTAACACCAAAGAACACCTGGACTGTTTCAGCCACTTGTTGTTTTTATATTCCCAGGAAAACCACAGAAAGGTAGCTGATGCAATCCAGAGTGGCTGTCTCTTGGTGTAAAGTCCAGCTCTGGCTTATCCCAGCAGATAAACCAAATTAACCCAAATTTTGGTAAACACATATTTTGACAAAATGATCATCAGTATTGATATTTGTTTACTGGGATCATAAACTTCAAAATGCACTGCTGTAAAGCGCAGACCCAGGAGATGATGGCACCACACACGAAGCAGTATAACCTTCCCGTTATCATCTGCACTACGCCTTTAGCTAATCACAGTGCCATTATATGACAATTACCTGAAGCGCTGGGGTTTCCTGCTGCATGGCGGGTCACCCATCAGCACCTTCTTTCCCTGTGTTAATCTTGGCTTGCTCTGCTTTGCCCTGTCTACAGACACAAGATAAGTAGTGTGGGGGACAGGCATTGGCCCATATTCTTAACTTACCGTCTCCTGTATCGTGCCAGCAATAGTGTTTAGCTTGACAGCATTTCATCAGGTGATGTATAAATGGCATTTACCGTCAAAAACATCACTCATCGTGACGTTAGAATCATGGGATTGTTGTTAGTTCAACAAGTTGTACTTTACTAACTACAAGTAAATTGAAAGAAATATGTAGCATTTCCCAATGCTACAACCCGAGTAGTACCGATTGACAGACAGTATTTTTCAATCCAGCTGTATTAATTTCTTAAAATAAGCTTTCTGTATGGTAAAGTGCAGTGTATGAGCAACAGATCCAAGATGTATAATTATTATATGTACTGTATTGTATTTGAATGAAATGTGCAGGCATTTGCAAACTGAAGGAATACAGTAACTAATAGAAGTGTAGAGGCTTTTTTTCTGCCATTTAAGAATTAATTGTGTTTTAGTGTAACTGGGCGGTGCTGTCCGTCTGTTCCATTTCTAATTCAAAGGAAAGTTTGAAACATTTAAAATAATAACTAGAGCTTGCTGACACTCCAGTGCCTTCCATACTTTCTTGTGCGCTGGAAAGGGAATGTGTGCTAATATTAGACGATCCTTTTTTTCTCAACCAAAAGTAAAAAATCATGAACTGTGACAATTTCTATTATATATAAGCGATGTAAAAATGCCACAATGTTTTAAATAAAAAAGCATACACTGCTCCTAACCTAACCTCTCACTCTGGTAATCTGGTAATCTTTAATTACCAGAATTTACCGCCATCTTTTATGCACATGGCACCTTGTGTTTAGGCAGAATCACTGTACATGGAGTGGCTCTGGAGGAGGGTTGGGTTTTATGAGTCAGTGAAGAGTACACAGACAACGTAGGCTCTGGCACAGCTTTGGGTAATGCAATGTATGTTTACTTTGCCAGTACGATTGGTTTCCTCTAGGTAACCACAATGCATTGTTTATACTGGCTCTCTGTCCCTGCGACCACTACTCTGGCTGCCCTCCATCTTTCTGGGGGTCTTGAAAAGGATCCCACGTCACTGTTACCCTCAAAAGCCTTTACGCACTGGTCCTCGACGCTACCTTCTGTAAGCAATCATTACACGAGAAACAAACAGCGGTTAAAAAAAAGAGCAGTGATTATCTATGTTTAGGCAATACGTCAATGTAACTAGTATTTACAGCATCATTATTCACTTTTGTGGCTTGAGAAGGAAAGAATGGAGCATGTACAGTTTGAAAACTCACCGAGTCATATTTTAGCATTTACCCCCGTCCTGAATTAACTCCTAGTTCTTTTTAATGTAATGAAATGAGACCTTGAATTATATGACTTAGTTTTTGGGTACTAGTTTTGTAAAATGAACAGGTCTTTCCAATAGGAGGAGTTGTTTCAAGAGAAGAGTAAATGCATGGACACATAAGCCCCAAACGCTATCGCTCAGTTATTGGCTGCTAGTGTGTTCATTACCCTACTTACACAGCTTATAATGTGGAATCATTACCTTGTTTAAATTGGGGGTACAGTATCCACCACTCACACCATACAGGGCTATTTCAGGCAGCAGTTTATATCGGACAAATAGTGTTTGACAATCCCATTATTTCAATAACAAAGGCATAGTTTAAGCACGTTGTACATTTCGGGCAAACTCCGCTGTTTGGATCTCGTTATGTACCATGTACTTACATTTAAATAACAAACGCACTACTTACACTGTGGTAACCGCTCTTACTAATCCAGCAATTAACTGTTTTCACCTCGTTACCTTGCCAGTCACATACATTTCAATACAGTTTTAAAAGGTCCAGCACATATCACTGTTACAGTAATAAAGCTGTGCTGTACATATCACAGTGTTACAGTTTTAATCAGTCTGTCCTGTGCTGTGCATATCACAGTGTTACAGTTTTAATACGCAGTCTGTCCTGTGCTGTACATATCACAGTGTTACAGTTTTAATACGCAGTCTGTCCTGTGCTGTGCATATCACAGTGTTACAGTTTTAATACGCAGTCTGTCCTGTGCTGTACATATCACAGTGTTACAGTTTTAATACGCAGTCTGTCCTGTGCTGTGCATATCACAGTGTTACAGTTTTAATACGCAGTCTGTCCTGTGCTGTGCATATCACAGTGTTACAGTTTTAATACGCAGTCTGTCCTGTGCTGTGCATATCACAGTGTTACAGTTTTAATACGCAGTCTGTCCTGTGCTGTGCATATCACAGTGTTACAGTTTTAATACACAGTCTGTCCTGTGCTGTACATATCACAGTGTTACAGTTTTAATGCACAGTCTGTCCTGTGCTGTGCATATCACAGTGTTACAGTTTTAATACGCAGTCTGTCCTGTGCTGTGCATATCACAGTGTTACAGTTTTAATACGCAGTCTGTCCTGTGCTGTACATATCACAGTGTTACAGTTTTAATGCACAGTCTGTCCTGTGCTGTGCATATCACAGTGTTACAGTTTTAATACACAGTCTGTTCTAGTTTACTGTTTCAATTTCTATTTTTTTTTTTATTAGCATTTTATTTAAATAAAAAAAGTCACATTACAACATTACATCTCAGTTTTCAGAGGGTTTGTCTTAAAAAAAAAAGCGATTAATAGTTTACTGTATGTTGGTCTTATTATCAAAGTAATTTAAGTGACTGCAGATGGTTACTGAAAGGAAAGACTATGGGGTCAATGATCTAAACAGTAGAGGACCTAATACCCCCGCCCTGAAATGTATGAAGCCGATTCTCAACCCTCTTTCCATTGCATTGCCATTGTGCTTGGTGATGTTAGCCAAAGTATTTAGCCAAAGTATTTGTCTTTTAGAATCACTTCGTACAGTTTGTTATTTGCACCCCTGTAGTCTGCAAAGGGCTCTCCTGCATGTCTCTGTGGAAGTACAGCTAACACCCCAGAATGGAATCACGCTGGATTCTTACTGATGCATTTCTCACACTCATTAGGGGCACAGTGTTTCAGGGGACAGGAAAGTCTGCTGGACCAGCTGAATTTAGAGAGAAGACGTGCTGGAGAGGCATGCGAGACCACCGGAGAACTATGATGTCTGAAACAGAAGAATACATTAGTGAGGATAACTGTGGCAGTTCAAACCCGAAACAAGCTGCTCTTTAACGTGTTGGTTAATAGAATCACCCCTGGGAAAACACAGGCACAATTAATAGGTTAAAAGAGTGGCAATATTTCAATCTGCACTGTTAAGCGTGAACCACATGACTGAATGGCTTGTTAAATATCCCTTTTGAAGAGATACATTTAGTACAAATAGTACAAAATACCAAGGTTCCCTGATAGTGGGAATTTCACAATGAGCTTATTTCACATCAGAAGGAGACCAGACAGAAAGCTGGCTAAAGACCAGGCTCTTTCTCATTCCAGTTTCAGTCAGAGATGAAACAGAGGTCAAGAGAAAGGGCAGGAGTTTCTGTGGAATTTCTTAGCTTTAAAAACCATACAGTTCCTGGCCCCGGAATCTGAACTGCATAATCGGAATGCTCCTCCCTTCATGTTTTGAGAAAGTGTTCCAGTAGGCAAACAAACTGGCTAATGTCTTCTGTCAGTCATATCTTGCAGGTGAAGGCATTAGCTGCTGTGTTTGCCAAAACATCTCTAACATAGCCTCTTGTTTCTTGCTAGTTTTGCTATTAGAAAATATGCAGTACATTTTGCGCAGGAGGGAAAAGGTTTGAAACTCATTCCAGAAAGGGTTGAGAAAAGCTGCCTTTCAAATAGAACTGGGGAATGTGTTAAGCTGATTGACTTGGTGTCCTGCTGATGTTTAACGGGCAAAAGGCAAGACTTTTTTTTTTTTTTTTTTTTCTGGCAGGGGAATTTCATTACAGAAAGTGATTGTTTGGATCTCAGTGAACACTGGTTTGTGTTTCATTCACAAAATTGAGAAGGAAAAACATGCTTTTAAGAACAGAAACCCCAAGCTTTGTTTGCTATGACCATACAGATAACTACAGCATTACTGCAGTATTTATTTCAAAGTTCACAACACAGTATATTTTGGTGTCACTAACAAAATTACTCCAGAAATCCTGCCTGCTGTGCATTTCCATTTGCTATGTATCTCTCAAATGTAGAATTGTGAAAGAAACACATTATAGCAAACATTTATTTTCATTTTAAAACAAGCAGCTGTTTTCCCCTAAAGACAGGTGCTTTGCAGAGCGCAAAGACACTGCTGAAGCGATCGAGGATATGTAAGGCAAGCAGCTTACTGTAAAATGTGTTCCTTTCAAAACTGCACACTTGAGATCAAAATAGAAAATAGAAATGCATGGCGGGTACAATGCAGAATTATCTGTCAACTACAACCACTTTAGACATTTCTAAAGCACAGCACAGCAGTCACCAAGGAAGAGCTCTCCAACAGCTGAATCACTCTTCCATGCCAAACATGTTTTTCCAACAATGTGGAATGAAAAGAAATATGAGGGTTTATGTGGTCAGAGAATACAAATGATTAAATTCTTTCTTGAAAGGTTGAGATAAAGTGCAGGAACAAATCAAGGAATAGGCATTTTATCTCACAGAAGAATGTGAGAATACCACTGCTAGTCACACACTATCAGAGAGTTCATATAAAAATATCCAACCTCATAAGAATAGTATCTGTGCACCCACCCACAACATGTGGAAATAGCAGAAATATTTATACTCATCTACAACAAAGATCAGGGCAGATACATTCACAATAAAATGCAACTGGGGCATTTTCCTCTGATATTGCTCTAATTTTTCTAGATTTTTACATACAAACATCCAGAGCCCTGTATAGTAGGACAAGGGCAAACTGTGAATAAAATAATTTTAACAGTAAAAAAAAACAACGAGGAAATGGTCAGAACATGGTTTGAATTCGGCACATGTCAAGTTGCCAAGGGAAATCAGATGGGGCAAGTCCATTGAATCACTGCTCTACAGCGACACCTACTGGTCAGCACCCAACAAGTCCAGGCAGAGACTTCCCAGGTAAGTAGAGTTTCAATCTATGTTCACAGCACATGACAAAAGAGCATTGAAAAGGAAAACCTTGGCTATCGCACCAAAGAATGTAATTAACCTTACAGAATCGAAAGTACATCCCAGAAACACACTAACACATTAGTCAAAACTGAAAAGAAGAGCTCAATAAAGATTAATATCACCCCGTTTATTATCACAATTTTTTAAATACCACTCACCATGCACCATAGGTTCTTTGAGAAATTACCTCGCTTAATATCTCACAAACCAGCTGCATAGGCAATCTTAAAGGGATGCAGTTCAATTACAAAACACCAACATCGCCAAATTGTTCTTCTTTAACTTAATCAGTCTTATATAAATGCGCACAAAAAACGCCAAGTGCACTGTGCAGCTTCATCACTCAAAACCTCTTCTACACTGTGCAGCTTCATCACTCAAAACCTCTTCTACACACTGTGCAGCTTCATCACCCCAAACCTCTTCTACACTGTGCAGCTTCATCACTCAAAACCTCTTCTACACTGTGCAGCTTCATCACTCAAAACCTCTTCATACACTGTGCAGCTTCATCACCCCAAACCTCTTCTACACTGTGCAGCTTCATCACTCAAAACCTCTTCTACACTGTGCAGCTTCATCACTCAAAACCTCTTCTACACTGTGCAGCTTCATCACCCCAAACCTCTTCTACACTGTGCAGCTTCATCACTCAAAACCTCTTCTACACTGTGCAGCTTCATCACTCAAAACCTCTTCTACACTGTGCAGCTTCATCACTCAAAACCTCTTCTACACTGTGCAGCTTCATCACTCAAAACCTCTTCTACACTGTGCAGCTTCATCACTCAAAACCTCTTCTACACTGTGCAGCTTCATCACTCCAAAACCTCTTCTACACTGTGCAGCTTCATCATCCCAAACCTCTTCTACACTGTGCAGCTTCATCACTCAAAACCTCTTCTACACTGTGCAGCTTCATCACCCCAAACCTCTTCTACACTGTGCAGCTTCATCACTCAAAACCTCTTCTACACTGTGCAGCTTCATCACTCCAAACCTCTTCTACACTGTGCAGCTTCATCACTCAAAACCTCTTCTACACTGTGCAGCTTCATCACTCAAAACCTCTTCTACACTGTGCAGCTTCATCACCCAAACCTCTTCTACACTGTGCAGCTTCATCATCCCAAACCTCTTCTACACTGTGCAGCTTCATCACTCAAAACCTCTTCTACACTGTGCAGCTTCATCATCCCAAACCTCTTCTACACTGTGCAGCTTCATCACTCAAAACCTCTTCTACACTGTGCAGCTTCATCACTCAAAACCTCTTCTACACTGTGCAGCTTCATCACTCAAAACCTCTTCTACACTGTGCAGCTTCATCACTCAAAACCTCTTCTACACTGTGCAGCTTCATCACTCAAAACCTCTTCTACACTGTGCAGCTTCATCATCCCAAACCTCTTCTACACTGTGCAGCTTCATCACTCATCAAACCTCTTCTACACTGTGCAGCTTCATCACTCAAAACCTCTTCTACACTGTGCAGCTTCATCACTCAAAACCTCTTCTACACTGTGCAGCTTCATCACCCCAAACCTCTTCTACACTGTGCAGCTTCATCATCCCAAACCTCTTCTACACTGTGCAGCTTCATCATCCCAAACCTCTTCTACACTGTGCAGCTTCATCACTCAAAACCTCTTCTACACTGTGCAGCTTCATCACCCCAAACCTCTTCTACACTGTGCAGCTTCATCATCCCAAACCTCTTCTACACTGTGCAGCTTCATCATCCCAAACCTCTTCTACACTGTGCAGCTTCATCACTCAAAACCTCTTCTACACTGTGCAGCTTCATCACTCAAAACCTCTTCTACACTGTGCAGCTTCATCACTCAAAACCTCTTCTACACTGTGCAGCTTCATCACTCAAAACCTCTTCTACACTGTGCAGCTTCATCATCCCAAACCTCTTCTACACTGTGCAGCTTCATCACTCAAAACCTCTTCTACACTGTGCAGCTTCATCATCCCAAACCTCTTCTACACTGTGCAGCTTCATCACTCAAAACCTCTTCTACACTGTGCAGCTTCATCATCCCAAACCTCTTCTACACTGTGCAGCTTCATCACCCCAAACCTCTTCTACACTGTGCAGCTTCATCACTCACAAACCTCTTCTACACTGTGCAGCTTCATCACCCCAAACCTCTTCTACACACTGTGCAGCTTCATCACCCCAAACCTCTTCTACACTGTGCAGCTTCATCACCCCAAACCTCTTCTACACTGTGCAGCTTCATCACCCCAAACCTCTTCTACACTGTGCAGCTTCATCACCCCAAACCTCTTCTACACTGTGCAGCTTCATCACCCCAAACCTCTTCTACACTGTGCAGCTTCATCACTCAAAACCTCTTCTACACTGTGCAGCTTCATCATCCCAAACCTCTTCTACACTGTGCAGCTTCATCACCCCAAACCTCTTCTACACTGTGCAGCTTCATCATCCCAAACCTCTTCTACACTGTGCAGCTTCATCATCCCAAACCTCTTCTACACACTGTGCAGCTTCATCACCCCAAACCTCTTCTACACTGTGCAGCTTCATCATCCCAAACCTCTTCTACACTGTGCAGCTTCATCATCCCAAACCTCTTCTACACTGTGCAGCTTCATCATCCCAAACCTCTTCTACACTGTGCAGCTTCATCATCCCAAACCTCTTCTACACTGTGCAGCTTCATCATCCCAAACCTCTTCTACACACTGTGCAGCTTCATCATCCCAAACCTCTTCTACACTGTGCAGCTTCATCATCCCAAACCTCTTCTACACTGTGCAGCTTCATCATCCCAAACCTCTTCTACACACTGTGCAGCTTCATCACCCCAAACCTCTTCTACACTGTGCAGCTTCATCACCCCAAACCTCTTCTACACTGTGCAGCTTCATCACCCCAAACCTCTTCTACACACTGTGCAGCTTCATCACCCCAAACCTCTTCTACACTGTGCAGCTTCATCATCCCAAACCTCTTCTACACTGTGCAGCTTCATCACCCCAAACCTCTTCTACACTGTGCAGCTTCATCATCCCAAACCTCTTCTACACTGTGCAGCTTCATCATCCCAAACCTCTTCTACACTGTGCAGCTTCATCATCCCAAACCTCTTCTACACTGTGCAGCTTCATCATCCCAAACCTCTTCTACACTGTGCAGCTTCATCATCCCAAACCTCTTCTACACTGTGCAGCTTCATCATCCCAAACCTCTTCTACACTGTGCAGCTTCATCATCCCAAACCTCTTCTACACTGTGCAGCTTCATCATCCCAAACCTCTTCTACACTGTGCAGCTTCATCATCCCAAACCTCTTCTACACTGTGCAGCTTCATCATCCCAAACCTCTTCTACACTGTGCAGCTTCATCATCCCAAACCTCTTCTACACTGTGCAGCTTCATCATCCCAAACCTCTTCTACACTGTGCAGCTTCATCATCCCAAACCTCTTCTACACTGTGCAGCTTCATCACCCCAAACCTCTTCTACACTGTGCAGCTTCATCACCCCAAACCTCTTCTACACTGTGCAGCTTCATCATCCCAAACCTCTTCTACACTGTGCAGCTTCATCATCCCAAACCTCTTCTACACTGTGCAACTTCATCATCCCAAACCTCGTCTACACTGTGCAGCTTCATCATCCCAAACCTCTTCTACACTGTGCAGCTTCATCATCCCAAACCTCTTCTACACTGTGCAGCTTCATCATCCCAAACCTCTTCTACACTGTGCAGCTTCATCATCCCAAACCTCTTCTACACTGTGCAGCTTCATCACCCCAAACCTCTTCTACACACTGTGCAGCTTCATCACCCCAAACCTCTTCTACACTGTGCAGCTTCATCATCCCAAACCTCTTCTACACTGTGCAGCTTCATCACCCCAAACCTCTTCTACACTGTGCAGCTTCATCATCCCAAACCTCTTCTACACACTGTGCAGCTTCATCATCCCAAACCTCTTCTACACACTGTGCAGCTTCATCACCCCAAACCTCTTTTACACTGTGTAGCTTCATCATCCCAAACCTCTTCTACACTGTGCGGCTTCATCACTCCCAAAACTCTTCTACACACTGTGCAGCTTCATCACCTCAAACCTTTTCTACAAACTGTGCAGCTTCATCATTCCAAACCTCTTCTACACTGTGAAGCTTCATCACCCAAAACTTCTTCTACACTGTGCACTGTCATTACAACAGCTTTAAACACTTTGGAGGATCAATTTAATGAAGCACTGTGACAGAGTGCAGCCTGTCGGTGTGTTTTGTGGTGTTTAGAGTGGATGTGAGTCTGCTGTGTGGATCTGAGTGAATGAGTTTGTGTGGGGAATGTGTGAAAGGTGCTGCAGCTGATGAGGTGTGAATTGCCCAATTAGCTGCAGCACCTGTATAAAAGGGAGTGGTTGGGCGTGTTTGTTCATGAGTGTTTGTAAGCGTGAGAAGACCTGTGTGAGAGAGTGTATTTTGTGTTTAGAATTTATTGTTAACAGTGTTTTATGTTTGTTTGTTTTATTTGGCCAGCATGCCTTTTTTGTTTGGTTATTATTATTTAATTTAAAGTATTTTATTTATTTTTGTTCTTTAATAAACGGTGCATGCGCCATTGCATCTGTGTTCAGTTCCTCCTTCTGGTATTATGTCACTGCAACGCCATTTCCTGCCACATGCGGTGTTCATCGTGGGATCACCAGTGCCTCCAGAAGAGGTACTGAAGAAGAGGTACTGCACAATGGTACTGCAGTTTCGTTTTTATTTTTTGTTTTTTATTTATTTTATTCTTTTGAAGAAAAGATGGGAGGAAGAAGAGGAAAGGTGTGAGGAAAAAGGAGACAGCAGCTGCTGCAACAGCCGCAGCAAGTCTGCCTGTGGGGGGAGGAGTGGTGCTTCAACTGTGGGGTGCCCTGGCACGTATCCCCTGGCACCTTCCCCATATAGCAGGAGGAGGAAACTGAAGGAGAGGTGAGGAGGCGTTAGAGAGGAAGGAAGGCACAGGAGGAAGAGTGGTGCACCAATTGCATGCGTTACGGGCAGTAGGAGCACCACTGCCTGGAGGTCTTCCAGGACACGGACCTCGAGTGGGAGCCCAAACGTCCTGTGCCTGTGGGAGGAGCCCGCATGTCCTGCGCCTGAGTGGGAGGAGCCTGAACTTCTACAGCCCAAGAGGGGGGAGTCGGTGCATCCACAACCCAAGAAGGGGAAGTCGGTGCGTCCACAGCCCAAGAGGGGGGAGTTGGTCTGTCCACAGCCCAAAAAGGGGGGGTCGGTGCGTCCACAGCCCATGTACCCACCAGCAGAAGGAGAATGCGTGCCTGTTCCACCTCCATCTCAATGGGAGGACTGTGTGCAGCAGCTCCCACCTCCACCAGCAGAGGGAGAATACCTGCTAGTTCCACCTCCACCTCAGTGGGAGGACTGTGTGCAGCTCCCATCTCCACCAGCAGAGGGAGAATATCTTCTGGTTCCACCTCCACCAGCAGAGGGAGAATACCTGCTGGTTCCACCTCCACCTCTGTGGGAGGACTGTGTGCAGCTCCCACCTCCACCAGCAGAGGGAGCATGCCTGCTAGTTTCCCCACTGCAGCCAGAAGGGGAGGAGCCCCTGCCACCTTCACCGCAAGAAGGGGAGAAGCCCCTGCTGCCTTCGCCAGGAGCGGAGCAGCAGGAGCTGCCTCTGTCTCCACCACCACCAGGAGAAGAGCAGCAGGAGCTGCCTCTGTCTCCCCCACCACCAGGAGCAGAGCAGCAAGAGCTGCCTCGGTCTCCCCCACCACCAGGAGCAGAGCAGCAAGAGCTGCCTCTGTCTCCACCACCACCAGGAGCAGAGCAGCAGGACCTGCCTCTGTCTCCAACCCCGCTAGAGGGAGAGAAACAGGAGCTGCCTCTCCCTTCAGCATTGGAGGGTCCAGGGCAAGATGCTGCCAGACCTCAGCAGCCCCTGCATAGGTTGCTGAGGGGAGGATGGGGGAAAACCGCCCACATACACTGAGTTCAATGTGAAGTGTGTGCACAAGCTGCAGGGCAGGCAGCACATACACTGAGTTCATACGTTCTCTTGTTTGTTTGTTTCTATGAAAGTCTGACACTCTTCAAACTACTGAAAGCCTTGTTGGATTGACCTGGAATGTTCTATAAAGGTTTATAATGGTGGACACAGCTACTGTACAGATGAGTGTTTCTCCCTTTTCTTTGACAGGTCATTTGATGGGGCACGTTTTTCACTCACGAGAGATTATTTTACTGTAATATTCGGACATGACAAATGCATGTTCGTCCCAGCACTATACATTGAATGCGTTACAGGTTTGGATAAACCGTCTTCACTATATCAGAAAATCAGTCATTAACCTGCTTCTTACTCAGTGTTACTTTAGCTGAAAGTAATACAATAAAAATAGGATCTGTCGCTTTCCAGCCACTAAGACAAGGGTGTAGGGACCACATAAGACTTTGTGACCCTCTAGTCTAAGATCAATTAACCCACATATAGAATAAACTTAGTCCAAATAAAGGCTCTTAATATGACTCAGATACAAACAGCCTCCCTAAGAGGATCGATGAAGCCAAGTGGACAGCCTGTGACACGACATGTGAATTCAAAATCCTAATCATGTTAGCAGCAATGATGGAGAAATAGATTAGCACAGTACAGAGAGCTGGGCACAGACACAGAGTTTCAGCTCCATATAGCTCCTCCTGTGGAATCTCATTAGAAACAATGTCGTAATATACAGGAGATAGACAGACAGGAAAACAGAAAGATGCAGCGTTTGTATACTGCAGAAATAATTCAATGACATCTGAGTGTTTGAAGACATTGAAAAATACTTTGAAAAGTTTGTCATTGAATTTACTGTTTCTTTTAGCATCTCGTAACAGTGTTGAGTGTTTTATAGTTATAGATGAATACTACAGAATGTCGTGTGTGAACTCATTAATAGTCGCTTTGAAGGGATGTTAAAAAGGTTTAACAGTAGATAAAAGTACGTACTACATATTGTAGGTGTCCACAGTTCCTTGTCTAGACTCTGTAATTTGCTTTTAGGGGGAGATGGTTAATTGCGATTAATTTGATAACTGTAATCAACATTTATTGCCTCATTTCCACTGTCTGTATGCAGGTAGCTGAGCTGTATGGTCTGAGTGACGTGTAGCTGGAGGGTGTTACCATTGTAACAGTACCTGACCTTTTGTTTCCCCATTTAGAGACCCCAATCACAAATGTTACACCCAGTAGAGGAATGATGAGACAAATCAAACCCAAAACAACCCAGCTGACTAGTTGAGAAAGCTACAAGCTTGTTCATATTTATTAATATTGCTAGTGCAGTAGACTTCAGTATATAAAACAGCCTATATCTTCATGTTTGTTGCATACAATGGAAAATAGAAGCCACAGCAGTAATGAAAGAAGTTTTAGAATGCAGAAACACAGAACAGCCTCCAGAGGGAGCCATTGTTCTATATGTGGAATAACTAGTTTTTTTTTTTTTTTTTTTCCAGATGGTTAGTGGTTAAGACTGTAATTTCCATTCAGGAGCAGATGGAGTGGTTTTAATGGAATTACACTATTAACGTGCAGTTTCAGTGTATTTTCCTTGGTATTAGTCACGGTAACAGTCAGCCCTTTAATCACCAACAAAGTTCTTTATTAAACTTGTCCTGAGCTCAGAACACAAAAAAAATAATAATAAAGAAACTAGATTTCCTCATACAAATGTATCCATTTATAGGCGCCCCCCCCCCCAAAGAAATCTTGACGTTTCACTACATTTACTTAACTACATTTACACTGAAGAATCCACGTTTAAGGACACTCAATGATATAAGTTAATAAATGTCAGATTTGTGTCAATCAATACAAAGCTTTAGAAATACATCACCAAAATAAAATGGATATCTTTAATCACATCATCTTACACAACCTGCTGGATCCACAGACTCTGACTAGCACTAATCTACCTAACGTGATCTTAGTCTCACACGTTTATTAGTGATAGCCCTGTTTAACAGCTCATCACCTTTTTTAGTAAGCATGGCCACGTAACGTTGTTTATCCACAAGGCAGTTTGATTAAAACAGTTCAACTCCACCCGGTTCCTCTCCAGCTGCAGCTCTGCTGATCCAGTCCTTCAGTACATAGCCTTCAATTCTTCCTTCTGTGAAACGCTGTTTGTCTTCTGGCTCCCGCCCTACAGCTGTGTACACAACACATTGAGCACACATAGAGCTAGCTGTTAAACTCCCCTAATTAAGCCTAATTGATCTTGATGATAGAACATGTTTTGCTGGTTTTAAGAAACTTCAATATGCAAAAGCAGAATTGTAAGGTAAAACTATAGGTCTTAGCTTGTAGCTTCTTATAGATGTATCTTGATTTTAAATACACACTATAATTACAGTACATATTTTATAAACATACTGCTACACCAGATCAAAGCAGGGGTTTTCAAGGGTCCCTCACCTATTTGTTTGTAGGTTGCATGCTGTTACAACCTTCATGTTTAACAATATATGAATTAAAAGACCTCTCCTCCTTTCTGTGTCCACCAGATTTATTATGAAAAGCTGAGGTTGGAGAATTGAGTGTTCATCATAGATTCAAACTCCAGTTAAGTCGCTGTGTTGTGTTGCAATACTAAACCCCTGGATTGTGGGTCTCCAGGACCAGGGTTGGCCACCCCTGGGATAGTCCTCTGTGCTTTAAAACAGTCCAATAAAATCCAGCTGTGGCTTAACCCCAAGGGTTAAAGGTTGATCAAGTATGTTTTATAAAGGATGATTATGGTTATTATTGTACACAGTATTAGTATATTGGGTTATCATACTAATAAGTATTTCATCTTTACAAAATATTATTACAGTACTTCAAGTAAAACAAACTGCCCAGTTCAACCATGTTCAATAATAGAAAGACAGGAATTCATATAATTACTGTAGCGTTAAAAAGCTGGAACTAGATTGTGATTTCCAAAGTCAGTTTGTGTTTTTGTGCATGATGTTTTAAAACACGATTTCTGTCGGATTACTTAACATGTTAAACACTGTTTTTGGAATGCTGTTTTGTAAATTGCCGAATACTGTATTACAGTGGTTTGTTTTGCAATAATGTTCACTCATTTTCTTTGTATGGTATATGTGCAGTAAACCTGACATTGTTCATTTATAATGTCCTGATGTTTATAAAGCAACTACAATGTAGTAAAACGACTCCTTCCGAGATATGATATTTTTACATATCTGATGGACCAATTAAATCAGATATGACAAGTTCTCCTGTATAGAAAATGAACCTTTCCATTAAATGGTTATTCTGAAGTATCCTTTAAGACTTAAGTGATTGCTATGTATCTCCATTGACTATATAGGTCTCAACTCTGTAGTTTTGAAATAAATCTTTGTTTTAGCAACAGGTATTTTCACTTTAAAACACGACATCTGGGACTACACTGGAGTCAGGTTACTGGGACTCACTTGAAAGCAGTTTGAAATCAGCAGCAGACCGAGATCAAACCGATTTCAACTGAGACTCCCTCCACCCAGGATTGCAGCTGCATGGTGGAAGTTACCGAATGAGTTTCCACACATTGAACACGAGAGGCGGGTTTGAAATCTCCGACTGCAAAAAAATAAAAGGTTGGCTGAAAATGAAGGCTGTGAAAATATTGGAAGCTGGTGAATGAATTAATAAACAACAACAGCAAGCATCCCAAAAATGTCAGGAACCAAGCGGCTTCCTGTCCTGATGACTGGCATGCTTTGCAGCCAGCAAGATGCTTGACCCCCTTGACCCCTAACACACCGCAAGGTGAAATGACCCAGCAAGTGCAAGTGTAACATACTTCCTGGAATGCAAGGCCAGCAAACTGATAACTTTACTGATAACAAACAAATCTCGGGCACTATCCTCTATTGCTTCACAGAGTGTCGTAAGCTCCCACTTCATGTCAGAAGTCGTCTCTAAGCTGCTAAAACCACTCTGTTTTATAGCCCAGCATTTGCAATCATAAGTCCCCTTCCAACATCACCCCCAAGGGTCGTGTCAGTGCTTATGTTGTAACAGGTTTCCCTCGCGTGTAACAAGCAGGCTGCAAAAACTGCATCACAGACAATATCCTGAAGGAAAACAAACAACAGCATCAAAACTTCTGATTTACAAAGAAATTATGGGAAAATACAAGTGAGGAAATCAGAATTATAGGTAAGCACTGGGTTTGGTATGTTAAAATAATCCAGCTGTTTTTACTACATTTAACACAGAATGGTTTGGTAGCGTGCGACGCTGCAGTTGTTTTATACGCATTTTAATATAAGGTAAAAAAGAGCGCTGCGATAGTTCTAGGTCTGTATGTACGCCCGGTATTGCTAGTGTTAAACAGAAATTACATGTTTGCTTTAATATGTGCAGCCTTCAAAACAGCACATTTGGGAATAATGTAGCCAATGGAAGCGCTATCCAAACCCCTTTGAAAATATGTCAGACTGTGCCATTACTTCTTGTTCTTTTCATATTTCATTGCTTTTGTGGGGTTAAGCACTGGAATTGTGCATTAAGATAAGAGTAGTGTAGAAAAACATGATGGCAACACACACACACACATATATATATCAGAGTTAGAAACTCCCAAGATAAATATGCACACCTGTGAAACCAAGATGTGTAGGAGAGGTACTGATTGCAAGCACAATAATTGAACTCCTGTTCGCTCTTGGCAAAAGAAAAAAATATTTCAAAAGTAAAAATAAGATGAAACAGGTGCAGTATAAAGCTGAGGCATTTTCACTGCCATTGTATTAACATTATTGTTAATCCCCTTTAATGGGATAAGAAACGCTCTTGACGTGGGTTTTTAAAGTCACATCAGGATATTTGAATATTTCAAAAGCGACGCTAGAGATAAACTGCAGATTCCAGGTACTGTAGGTGACGAAACACACTCAGGTGGTCGGCGTGGAGACCACTGGAGTGAGTTTGACCTACAGCACATGTATTGATTAGGTACCTGGAAGCAGCAGCAGCTTGCCATCAATAACCTGCTCATTATAGAAAAGGGCAAAACAGTGGCAATGCTGTTAGTGCTGATTTGAGGTTAGCAAATAGATTCTAATGTATTACAAAAATGAGCTGTAAAAGACTAGCAATCATTTAATGGTCTGCAAAGTGATACCTGCCTGGGATTTTAATAAAATGTAACGTCTTCATGAAATACTGAGAACAGCGCATTAGTGAAGAGCCCGCATACAGGAAAATACATGCCATCATTACCACTGAAAACAATCAAGACAAGGCTGGGATGTATATTATATAACATATAACATATTAACCAAGAAAGCAGAACTAGGTCAATGTAGCTGCAATATAATTGAAAGAGATACAGCTGCTTCAACATTTGGATGTTGTGTTTTATTGCTCTAATAATGGAGCGGTTCAATGTGTTGTTGTACAGCCTTGAAAAACTCATCATTACTAACCTCCAGACTCACACACTGCAATAAACCCTGATCAATGGATGTCAAAAAGAACAACATGCTTCCAAAACAAACATTTAGAAATTTTACAGCTCACCAGTCCTGGCAGTGAGAAATGAACAAGTAAAACTACACATGAGAAGCAGCTCTCATGTTTCCATAAGTTGCTAAGGAATACTTCAAACAATCAGAGTTATACAACATATTTAAAGAGATACTGCAGGTCACATTTTAACTCAGCTCTATATTGTCCACCCATTTATCTGGTCAATAACTACAGACTTGTAAGATTATATATATACAGTACCTGTCAAAAGTTTGAGTACACCTGTTTGAAACCAGGTTTTTCATGATTATCTATGCTTTTAACTGTATAAACTTGTCTATAAACACTTAATATTTAATTATATGATATGTGTACTTATATAAGCTGATAATCATAAGTGAACTGCATTCAAAAATTTAATTTTAAATTGACAATCTTGTCAATTTCAATGAAATGGTCACCCAAAGCAAGGGGATTTCAGTCTGAAGCCCAAGTCAGTTAAAAGTCTGAAATGTGTATAACACGGTGTTAGAACACTGGCCTAAGCATAAAAGTGTCTTTGTTAGATGTTTTCTGAGTTAACTAGCATGTTACCTAATTAACCTTTTGTCACCAATTATTGTTAACAGGTGAGGGTCCATGATTACTATAAATATATGTAGCATAGGCACAAGTTTGTCATTCCTGAATGTAAGGCACGAGAAAATAGCAAAATACGCTCAGTTAAGCAAACTGCTGTACTGTCCATGGGCCTGAGATACAGTGTCACTGCTGTACTGTCAATGGGCCTGAAATAGTGTCACTGCTGTACTGTCAATGGGCCCTGAGATACAGTGTCACTGCTGTACTGTCAATGGGCCCTGAGATACAGTGTCACTGCTGTACTGTCAATGGGCCTGAGATACAGTGTCACTGCTGTACTGTCAATGGGCCCTGAGATACAGTGTCACTGCTGTACTGTCAATGGGCCTGAGATACAGTGTCACTGCTGTACTGTCAATGGGCCTGAGATACAGTGTCACTGCTGTACTGTCAATGGGCCCTGAGATACAGTGTCACTGCTGTACTGTCAATGGGCATCAGATACTACCCGTTGAGAAACAGAGAAATACAGTGTTTCACCTAGTGCTGGGACAAACACAGGATTTTTATGTTCAGATATTCGCTCAAAATTTAAATATTCGTTCCGATATTTGTTAGTGTTTCAAAAAGTAATAAAAGCCATTAAAGTGCTCTGAACGCAGACAGAGACAGCATAGCAGCAGGGGCAGGGGGCTTGGCCTCTGTGTGTGTGCCTTTATTTTACAGTAAGACCTTCAATATGTAGCACGCTAAGGAATAAGTTGTGTGGACTTACTTTACCCCACTTACTAAAAAAAAAAAGGGATGCCAAATAACAGTTCAAGTTAAATGCTGTTTTGTTTATTCCTGAAATAAACAGTACATACAGTTGACAACGCATTTTATTTATTTATTTTTCATCCCTTGCCATCAGAGAAAACAGCGGCCATCAAGACGTTTTCATAAAGTAATAACATGAGGTTTATTTGTGCCTTTTTGTAGCTGAACAAGCAAACAAACTGAAATTTAACTTTAAACACTTCAAATAAACGTGGAAATGACATTGTAAAGTGAAAGGGAAAAAAACTCACCATTTTGCTTCTCCTTTATTACATTCCACATAACAGAAAGTCACAATAAAACATATGCACTATATACAAGCTACATAAAAGTCTCTACACAACATCTTCAGCAAGTTGGGTACTGTTTAAGCAAGGCATTTCAGAATGACGTGCTTGCCTTTTTTTCTGTCCTATGAGATTTCAACTGGCTAAAGCAGCACAACATGTTTTTGTTCCAGATGGCTTACAATAGAGATCACTATGTGTGCACATGCATAATCTGGATTGTTTACTTTTTGCTGCCTAAAACTTGTTTATTTTGGAACGGGTGTAATCAACTGATGGTTGGTGGTATTATTATTTAAAATAAATGTATTGTATGATTTGAATGTATTTTGTGTTTGATTTAAAATACAATGTTTTTCTTTGTTATTGTTATTGGTTTGAATGTGGTTTGGCAGAAGCAGTGTTAGCAGTTCCTCTCTGCCAGATAGCCTCGTGCAGAATGTGACCATCTCCGTATTCAAAAATGTAGTGTTAATTCGGAGATGGTCTCAGGTATAAAAGTCTGCAGCTCTTGTTGTTCTGAGTGGGTGTTTAAAGAGGAGGAACGTGTTTGTGAGAGCCAGCGAGAGCAAGGAGGAACTGAAAGTAGAAAGAAATCAAGCAAGCAAGCAAGCAAGCAACTGCTACTTGTGCTGGGCAGACCAGTGCGGTATTTGTTTGGGGTTCTGTAGTATGTGTTCGTGGTTTGTTTTGTTAAATCTTTTATTTGTGCACTGTGAGCAGTGTTTTTGTTTAAATATTTATTTTTGTTTTCAATAAAAACGGCGCACCAGTGCGCTTTTCACCTGTCGGTGTGTTTCTTTCTGGTCTGGGAACGTCATCACTTGGCCAACCTGTCACACATCGGAACACTGGAGACATCCCGCAGGAGCACCTGCAGACCTGTACGCAGGCACACATGCTTCTGTAGTTTTGTGTGACTTCCACAGCTCGCTGCGGGGAGGAGAGACAGCACTGCGATGCTGTGTGGGGCTTGTAGTTCTCTCAAAATTCACTTGACAGGAGATCACTGTAACCGTGGTTACTCGGCGTGCTGTCGACTGGTACCTGCAGACGAGCACTGTAGCACTGCAGTAAAAGATGATGTTCCTTGCGCAGAACAGAACCCCTGCAGCATGGATGATTAAATTAAACTACAATGGCAATGTACAGAATGTCAATCAGTGTGCACAAGATTCAAACCAGTTGTGAAGCTTTTTTGATCAGGCTGAAAGTAAGCAAATTACAAACTTGTTTTCATACTAACAGGGTTGCCTTTTAGTGAATGAATACGTTTATTTTTTGTATTGACAGTATTTTGTGCATTTGAGTCTTGCAATGAATATTTGTATTTTGCTCCTTTTCCAGCGTTCTTATTTATCAATGTACACGATGTAAGCACCCGACAGGATTGTAATCCACCAGTGAATGAACATTGTCAGCGTTTATCAGTCCCATTTACAGGAGCGGTTGAGTATAATCCTATCGGTGCACCAACAACAAATTAGGCACTTTTGCCCTGATTTTGTGATAAAACTGGTACTTGTAATGATTTTATAGCTAATCTTAAAAACAGTTTGAAGCGTTTGAGTGTGTTGTGGGCCAGAGTTATCGATATTTACTGGTAAATTTTTCATCGATTGTCCATGCTTACCAATGTACACATTTTGAGGGTGAACAATAAATATGTGTTAATAAACATGACACTTATTGATTTTATTAATTTTAAAACCATGCAAACGTTCTTTAATACACGCTTGTGTTCCTATATTTACAGGTCTTTAGTGGATTTTACTATTATTATTATTATTATAATAACAGCGGTAGATGCAATTTAGCTTTGCAATACAGATTCTTCTGTTTGTTCATTTTCCAATGTTTTGCATATCCTTGTTTACCAATGTATGTTTACAAAATATATATATATATATATATATATATATATATATATATATATATATATATATATATATATATATTGTATGTTGTTCATACATCAAATGGCTTTGCTTCAGGAGTACTCAATTCTTAAGAACAGGCTGTCCTTCGGGTTGCTTTTGTTATAAACCACAATGTTCACTTGCTCTTTTATTTATTTAAAGTTAGTAGTCGGCAATTAATTTTTAGTTTTTCTCCCAATTTGTTATGTCCACCGCTGACCGCTACTCACCACAAATCGGGAGCGGCAAAGACAAACACACGCTATCCTCCCCAAAGCGTGCGCCGTGTGTGTTCAGATAACTGCAAAAATCACAAAATGTAAATTTGATACCCTACTTGAGGTGGCACATCCACACTACCTATGTGACTTCCCCCTTAGAATATGAGCTAATATTCAATATGTAACTGTGCAAATAAGTGGGCCGGATGAAATTTAGACCAGCATTTTGCTGCGGCCTAAAGTATCATTTATTCAGCGCTTGTCAGGCGCGTCAGGTCCAATTTATTTTCACACACGCTGTTTTAAATATTATTTTTTTCCCCAGTGTAAAGCAGGTTTAAAAGGTATTGAATCGCAAAAGGGCAGTCCTGCATCTCCAGCTGCATCTTCTTCGCTGTTTTTTCCACATACCTCTTTATAGGCGTAGATACTCCCCCGGTCACTCGTTTTATCACCAAACTCCTCATTCATGGATTCCAAGTCATTATTTTATTACTCTCTGCAATGTCCGTGATATTTTTTGAGCGCTGCAAGCAGAAGCAGCTATCTCTTTATGTCCCTGTTATCTCTGTGCTGAAAACCTGCAAGTTTGTCCGAGAACTTTTGGAAATACTTTAGCAGCAGGACAGAAATAAACCCACCAAGGATCTTGGATTTGATGGCACCCTACTGCGATCTCCATCCAGCCTGTTAAATAGCAAAGGGGAATGCACTGAATACAGCGACACTTTTGACCGTGATGATACGGGGTCAGTCATGAATGGTAAGTATTTCTTCATCGTACGGCTTTCATTAAAGCTATCAAACTTGCGATAGTTGTTTGCATTACGATTAGCAGGTCACTCGTGATCGCTTTGGTTCACAGCCGCAACCAGCAACTTTTCCAAGCTGTGCAGGACTGCGGGAATCTGCACTCCTGAATAAATGCCACCACTGACTACTGCATGACGAGAGAAGCGTGCTCTATTGAGCTGCGTGGGGCTTACACTGTGATGATACAATTCGGCCACTTCTTTTTCTGAAAATCCCTGTTGTCCAACAACCTACATTTAAGATGGTTAAAAATGGTTTAAACTTAATGTTAAGAATATTAATAATTGCACACTGTGTGGAAAGGACGGACAGATGAGTTACACACACCTGGACTTGCATGCAGTCTTAGCCTGTTTCTGCGCATGCGCCACGGAACTCGCCAGTGCTCAGAAAATAGCCTTTTTCATAATAATTACGTAATTAGCTGGTGATGCCGTTTTCTTGAGACCTTGCGCACATGTTAATACTACTAGAAAAGTCTGATGATTTATTATTATTTTAACAAAGCGAAATTTTGCAAAAAACAGCATTTTTTTCACGGCTTTTTTTTTTCTTTAACTGTACTTTATTATGTTTAAATTGCTGTTTCACATTGCAACCTAAAACATACAATTTTAAAATAAATTCATTATAATATGGTATCAGTCTTTCCGTTTAATTTTAAAATCAAGCCAAAAACTTAGAAAGGCTGTACAATTCATACACTGGCTGGTATAATTATTAATATAGGCCTATTTGTATTTTGAACACATCTTTTTTTTTTTTTTTTTTAAATGTATGCCTCGTGTTTTACTTTAAAATATCATCATAGAAAAAATACACTTCACACACATGAACAAACGGAACGATTAAAAACACACAGCTACCAGAAGACGTCGGTGGAAAAAAAAAAGAACAACATCCAGGATGCAGCGAGAGCGGACCGGAAGCTCCGGTGGCGCTGAGAAGTAAGTATTGTAAACGAACAATGAAAACATACTGTTTCTGTCTACATTTTGTTTTTAAGTTGATTTAATTACAGTGTATAATATACAGTAGAAGCCTTACACGGGCTTGCAAGTGATGTGTATGCGAAGTATCGTGCGCTGAGCGCCCTGTGTCTCACACAGGCCCGACCGGGAGGCCGCCATCATGTCCAAATACTACGATGGGGTGGAGTTCCCTTTCTGCGATGAGTTTTCCAAGTACGAGAAGCTCGCCAAGATCGGACAGGGCACCTTTGGGTAAGAGGAAGACGTTCTGAAACGATATTGTTGTCATTTGTACGTGACTAGTACACAAGACAATTTCAGACAGTCGCCGTGAGGGGAATGAAGTAATCAGGCTTGGTGTAAAACGAAGAAAGGTGTACGTATTAGTTACAGATTGAAAACGGACTGGATCTTGTTACCCATACTACTAGAAAAGAACACATTTAGTCTTGAGAGGCTATACATGTGTAATCTCTTCCCATTTAAATCAAATCATGTGCCCTTCTACTGTACAGCAAGTGAGCAAATAAGGAACCAAACTCATTTCAGCACAGTAATGTAAACGTGGATTTTAAAAGCCCTCGTTAACAATCCTTTGGGTAGGACAACTGATGAGCAAGTACCAGTTAGGATTAATAAAACAGGAACATTGTGTTGTTAAACTGCTTTATTAATCACAGACCGCTTCTGCCTCCAGGGAGGTGTTTAAAGCCAAGCACCGTCAGACTGGCAAGAAAGTTGCACTGAAGAAAGTGCTGATGGAAAATGAGAAAGAAGGGGTAAGGATGCTGAACTATTCACTGGACCACAGTGGTCATTCTTGACATCTTGCTGTGCTATGGTGCATGGTCAGATGCATTCTTGCTGTTTTCCATACTTTATTTCCACTGTGACTGCAAGGCTGATGAAAGTCTATGGTTTCCTCTGCCTATTTATCAATTCCCCGTGTTCCAGTTAATAGGACCTCACCTGACCCTTCATTGTTTTCCTGTGCACGTGTAATAATTGGGTAGGCTTCTATTACTTGAACGTGACTTTTAGTGGCAGGGCAAGATGATTACACTTCATTACCTGCGTCAAAGTAAAAATACATATATAAATAAATTCAGAACAAAAAGGGAGTTGCAAGAATTTTTTGAGTGGTGAGAAAATGTTGGTTAAAGCATTGGTTATTGCACCTGTTTAAAAGGGTAATTGCAGTCAGATCTATATAATAAACTTTACTGGTTAAATAATTTAAACAAAATGAGCACAGTCCTCTTATAAATCCCTGTCTGCCTGCCTCTAAACTGCTGTTTGTTTCAGTTTCCAATAACTGCCTTGAGAGAGATCAAGATCCTCCAGCTTCTGAAGCATGAGAATGTGGTGAACCTGATTGAGATCTGCAGAACCAAAGGTGGGCAATTGGCAGCACACCTTGGGGTGTGAGAGCTGACCATGTGCAGGGTCTGTGTCTGAGGTGCTGGCTTGTTGAGGATACTCTACTCTTACTGCTTTGTCTAGGTCAGTGGTGGCCAATGCACCAAACACTGCAATCTATTTTGGTGGATCTCGGCACGCTGCTATCCACCAGTAAGCTATGACCAACAATTATTTGCAGTGTTTAATGTGTCCAATATGTAAGGTAGGAGTAATAAAACAAAACAACCACAACTACAAAAACGTAACAAACACGTAATCGAAGCGTTTTTGATATTAAGCACAGGTAATTATAAAACAGAAATTTACCATCACTTTTCATCTGTCTTGAAACCTGGTGTAAGCAGGGCTCTATGCTAACATTTTTTTAGGCACATGTTCGCCTAAGTTTAAAAAAAATATATATATATATAGGGGCACACAGAAAATATACAATTTTGCTCAAATTGTTGAATACAAATCTTTTTTTTCTCATTCCTTTCTTGTGCAGTTCAATACTTTTGCATCAACAAAATTTTATAATGGACACTTTTCTTTCCAGCTTCAATGATTCTCACTGCCTGGTAGCATCTTCCTCAGAATCTGCTACTTGACTGTTTATTGTAGCAGGATGGCCTGGCTGACGTTTCTGGATGTATGCCTCTCCGCACATTGTGTGCCGTTTTGAAGCACTATGTTAATATATTTTCATGTTTCAACTCCTGGCTCCCTGTTAAAAATGCAGTCTTTCCTGCCATCACTTCCCCTGCATCCTAACAAAACGTGCAAAACATGGATTTGTTTTTTTAACATGTCAAACTTAAGCCAGGGAAGATCTTTTAGCCACTGTTGGTTGAACTACTTACAACAGTGAACACGCTTTAAATAACATAGCCCTTCTTGAAGTTCCCTGTTTGCTTTCATCTTCTGACATATCTGAATTTTGTTCATCGCGGTTTTCTTTTGTTTGGAACCGCTACAATCACATAAAAGTAATTTATTTCCTCATGTTGGTTTGACAGACTGTCTGGAAACGAGTGTCCATTGCACTGATAAAGCAGTGAAATTGGCAGGGTATAGCATTTGTAGTTTTTAGTGTTTACAGTGGGCAGTGGACACTAATAAACTACCTTCCCAGAGTACATTACAACTGAGAATTTAGATCGGACTGTGAGGTTTTTTTGTGTTTTATATTTTCAGCTGAATAAAAATCAGGTTTATTTTTTATAGTCCACCTTTAGGAATTTCTAGTCGCACACGTGCGCCTAAATTAAAATGTACGTTCGCTCAACTGTTTTTTTAGTCTCCATAATCAGAAACTCTCGGGATATTTTCATCTGTGCTACTGGATGACACAGAAGGCGTAACAAAAACTGTTGTATGCTTATGTGTTAGTGCTTGTTCTGATTTGTCCCGAGATCCACCAAAAATCTTTTGCGATCCATGTATTGGCCACCACTGGTCTAGATTGAAGTAAAAGGGGACAATAACTTAGGGCACAATACTGGGTTCGAAACAATTAACCCAACATAACGTCAAACGTTCAGGTTAGTACCACCATCATTACATTGACGAAGACACTAGAATCCCTGTGTCGTTAAAAACCAAAATCCGATCATTGTGTGTAACCTTTTCTTCATCTCGTAGCCACCCAGTACAATCGCTACAAGGGAAGCATCTACCTGGTGTTTGACTTCTGTGAACACGATTTGGCAGGGCTGCTCAGCAATGCCAATGTCAAGTTCACCCTAGCGGAAATCAAGAAAGTCATGCAGATGCTGTTGAATGGGCTGTACTACATCCACAGGAATAAGGTGAGGCCATGCTAACCAGTTTGATTCTGTGATGGGCTAGATGAGGATTGGGTTGGGTGGGGGGATAGTGTCAAACACCAGAGAAGAGAAAACCCTGCAATGAAAGCATTTAGATTCAAACAGGAATTCAGAAATCTGTATCGACCAAGGGAGTCTGACTGCGATTTATTTTTATTACACAACCTTTAAAGAAAGAAAGTAAAATGAGACCTCTTGTCAATGGCACTTTAAAGGTTACAGTGGTCTTTACAGCGTGTGTACTGTCCCCCTGCAGATTCTGCATCGAGACATGAAAGCTGCAAATGTCCTGATCACACGAGACGGGGTCCTGAAGCTGGCAGATTTCGGACTGGCCCGAGCCTTCAGCCTAGCAAAGAACAGTCAGCCTAACCGCTACACCAACCGCGTGGTCACTTTGTGGTACCGGCCCCCGGAGCTGCTATTGGGTAAGAAACATTCGTCTTACACTTAAGTCGTCAATATCAGAAGAGGTAAGACAGAGATTTTTTCATGACTGTCAACAATACACAGAAGATTGATTGTCCCCGCTGCTGTATGTTAGAGCTGTTTCTCCTCCCTCTTCAGGGGAACGAGACTATGGCCCCCCCATTGACCTGTGGGGAGCAGGCTGCATCACGGCAGAGATGTGGACCCGGAGCCCCATCATGCAGGGCAACACTGAGCAGCACCAGCTCACACTCATCAGCCAGCTCTGTGGCTCCGTCACTCCTGAGGTAGGGTAGCACACATGGGAAAGACTGCATTTTTAACAGTGTAAATGATAGTATTTCTTCTATCACACGCACTTGTGAGTTGGATGTTTTCACCCCTGTCTGAGAATGCACAGATAAAAGTGGCAGTGTACAAGGATTTAAGGAGTCCATTTTCTCCACAGGTGTGGCCCAACGTTGATAAGTACGAGCTGTACCAAAAGCTGGAGCTTCCCAAGGGTCAGAAGCGGAAGGTGAAGGACCGGCTCAAGGCCTATGTAAAGGACCCCTATGCCCTGGACCTGATCGACAAGCTCCTGGTCCTGGACCCATCCCAGCGAGTGGATAGTGATGACGCCCTCAACCACGACTTCTTCTGGTCTGACCCCATGCCCTCCGACCTCAAGAACATGCTCTCCACCCACAACCAATCAATGTTTGAGTACCTGGCCCCACCCAGACGCAGGGGTGGACACGTGCCCCAGCAGCAAGCCAATCAGAACAGGAACCCGGCCACCACCAATCAGACAGAATTTGACCGAGTGTTTTGACTGGCTAATCAGAGCAGCAAATCCTTCAGAAAACCTCTTTAGTACTATCAGTCTAAAAGTGCAATTCAACCTTGCTTTAATGAGGTACAGGTTTAAGCTGGGTTTGTGAGATACTTCTCTGTTTGGATTTCTGAAGAACTTTTCCCTCTTGATTTACTGTACCTTCTTGGTTTTAGACAAAGGGTTCATACATTTGCAAAGGATAGGTTTCCTATAGAGACTAACCTCTTAGAGACTGGTCTCACTTGCTTTGCCCCAAGGCTGTTTATTTCAGTGATCAGTTGGGTAGAGGAAGAGAACAGGAGATGAAGAGATCTTAGCTGGAGCCCTAGTGTCCACAGGACAGGGGTAGTGACTGTGGGACAGCCTGCTTCTTCTCCTTCTGCTTCTGACTCAGGAGGGTGAAATGGCCAAAACTGCCCCAAAAGTTTTTTATTTTATTTCAAATAGGACAGCTGTAACCGATTGTTCTGTTGTAATATCTGGTATTTTATAGGGATGAAGTTTAATAATCTGAGCAGATTTCAGGAACAGGGACCACTGTAGTTTGAGGGATGTGTTCAGTGCCGTAGCACTTCCAGTGCGCACCCCTTCGAAGGACGTGAAACTTCAGGTAGTCTGTTTGACACCTAGATGTGTTTTGTTTTTTTGATGGCTTTGTTGTTTTTTAACATTGTACAGCAATGTTGATACGAATGTAGTGTTATTATTTATATCGTTATAAAAAGACTAGATTGGTGTGTTCCTGTATTCCATGCTATGTATGGTGTGTATAATAATAAAACCTGCTTGTTCTGATCTCAGCTCCTTTTGACCTGTGTTATTATTCTGAATAGCCAACCTTGCAGCTTTTACGAGTCCGTGACAGCCTTGCAAGTATATGTGTACAATAAGTGAAATGCTACTGTTGCTTAATAATGACACCTGTTATGAGTCTTGATTTAATATCCATTCAAGACTCATTTGTTGAACACATTTGACAGGGCTTGTCATACAATACTATGAGGGTTTTTTTTTTTTTTTTTTTTTAAACATGCTGTTGTACTGGTATCCAGTTTAAAGGATCACAAACATATATAGTGGAGGTGGCACTTAGGAGTTTTGCTTATAATTGGAGAGCTGCCTATGCAAATGTAATGAACTTGGTTGGGACATTCCTTAGCACAGGGCAAGAGTACAGATCTGAGGCTAAATGGTGCTTGTCGGTAGGTGTATCTACATTTTTTTTTTTCATTTTGAAAATGGGCATTTTATTTCCTGGCATCGCGTGGCTAGTACCCTTGGCAGGGGGGTACGATAACTTTCAATAGATAACCCGGAAACCAGCAAACAGTTGTATGCAAAAGTCTGGGCACCCCTGGAAAAAATGTATGTTACAATGAATCTTTCAGAAGTTGACCTGACCTCTACATAGTACAAAGTTAGACATGACACCTATCTGCAAATTTTAACACAGGATTACTATTTGCATTTATTACAGATTCAAAATAATAAACAAAAGTGAACATGGCGCCTGCAAAAGTGAGAATTGCTCTAATATTTTTTATTTGTATCCTAATCCGCTTTTGTAACCCTGCCAATAGAATCTTAGTTGCAAGCTGGTGTTGAGTACTTCCTGATTCCAAAGAAATCACACGAATCGTTGACATTTCAACACTGCTGGTGGCATGGTACTATTGAAACCGTACGATGTGTAGGGCAAGCCAAATTACCATTTAACGATATCTCAGATTGCATTGAAATATTTTTAGATATCTGTGAATCATTTTTTGGAGGCTCGGTGGTCCAGTGGTTAAATGAAGGGTCTAGTTACCAGGAGGGTCAGCCACTGACTCGGGCTGTGTGACCTTGAGCAAGTCACTGAACCTGTTGCTCTGACCTCTAACCGATGGGAAGTGACTCTGCAGCAGCAGTCGTGAGGCATAGTTCACCTCCTAAGTCGCTTTGGATAAAAGCGTCTACAAATTAATAATAATAATAATAATAATAATATTTAAATGAATTTGAAATATCTGTAAATAAACCATTTTGAAGATATCTTAATTTCATTTAGAGATACCTCAAACTGATTTACACATATCTTTAAATAACGTTTTACTAGCATGGTACGCCAAACTGTCATTTAGAGTTATCTCTAAATGAACAGGAAGTCCTAAATTGTATTTCAGAAATCTGAAAAATATTTAAAGATATCTTAAAATGATTTAAGATGCATTTAGATAATTCATTTAAAGCTCCATTTAAAGATACCTGGAAATCATTTTCAGATGTCTCTAAATGTATTTTAAGTATCTTTAAATGATTAAGAGATATATTTAAGAAAAATCGAAGATATTTGGAAATTATTTAGAGTATATTAAAATACGTAGAGATATCTGTAAATGCATTTAGGATATCTCTACATAATTATTTGGCTTTCCATACGGTGTATTGTGGCCAGCAGATCTTAGCTGTCTTTATCTCATTACAAATGTAAACGTAGCTACCAACCCCGTCCCCAAGTATGTGTGTGTAATATTATCATGTGTTTCAACAACAATTAGTAAATTATACCTTACCTGTAGTAATCGAGTGCGTTTATCATTCCTTCGGTTTCACTTCACATAAAGATCAGAGCTCAACGAACCCTCTCTTTCCCAGTCACACTGTTCAGCCGGTGTGCTGAGGCAATGGTACACTCAGACCCCCCGAGTTTCCAAACTGCATTATCGGACTTGGTTACAGAAACTCAATGGGCTGGAGGGGGAGTATTTTTTTGCTTTTACTCTTGCAGTCAAGAGGACAAGTTTTGAAAAGCATGGGGGAATTAAAGCTGATACTAGTGGGAAAGAAGAATCTTAAGGTGCAGTAAAGCGGCAGTTCTATCTCCAGTGCTGGTTGGTGGGAGTTACAGACAGCAGGGGCATTCCCTTTCGTTTAGCAGATAACTTTCAATTAGAAAACCAGTTGGCACAGACTCGCTGTTAATTTAGACAGGCTGTTTAACCATTACAGGTCTTCATGGATGAAAATCATTTTCATTGAGCTGTTCCTGCTGTGAATGCAGTTCCATGCTACTTTAAATACACAAGTCTTTAATCTGTCAGCCCATGTGTCTTGCAGGTAGAAGATTTGGATCAGCTCAATATTATCCATGTGACGGGAACGAAGGGGAAGGTAAGGTTAATTTAATACTATGCATGTATACTAGACCTCTCAAGTAGAGATGCACGGTTATGAATACTGTGTGGTTGTTCTGTGATGTGAAAGACCTGTGTGGTTGTTCTGTGATGTGAAAGACAGGGGAGGCTACTGAATTAGCATGCTGCACCTCCTAGCCCTGTCTGATAGTCTGTTTCTTTTCCCCCACAAGGGGTCGACTTGCGCCTTCAGTGAACAGATTCTCAGGAACTGCGGCCTTCGCACTGGCTTTTACAGGTGAGTGTTGCAGGGTTATAAAGTGAGACCTGACTAAATCGTGTTGCGCTGTAAAGAGGAATACGTGTTCTGAGTTCCTTTTTCTTCTTGCCACTCTGAGACAAGAAGACTATTGGTGGGGTTTGTGCTGTCATGCATTGGTCTAATCTTATTACTGTTTCTTTACAGTACTACTGCATGTCTAAATACTGCTTCGCTGGTCTGTGCAACTGAATAAATATTTCAATAGCAGGAAGAAAGCTCTGAGTCTTAGATTGCGCCCCATAATCACTGGTCTTTTTTTTCAAGATTTCAAGGAAGGGCAAATATCTAACCAGTCCTGTACTTAGGTTAAGCATGAATTGAGAGGGAGATTGATTGATAGCTCTCAAGACACCTTTACACTGAGATAAGAATCTGAAGAAGTCTATCTCCAGCTTTGGTGGATATAAAGCTGATACCTGTGTTTTCACGAAGACTTAATCTTGATCAAAGCGATGTTACAAAACAAATTTAATCCGTTGTGGCACTGTATAGGAATTTCAGTTCAAATCTAAACATGGATCCATCGCAATATTTCATTTTTTACACAAACATGTCCTAACAAAATCTTGAGATATTGAGGCAACAGGTATACAAAGTGCCTTTAAAGGGAGTTCATCTTTAAATGCACCACAGGCACATATTTCATATAAATAAGATCAAGCAATTAAATAGAGTCAGCATGCTTCCCTTTGAAAAGGCAATGAGACACAGGTAGATGTTTGATCTGTCAGTTGATTGGTATTCTTCTGTCTTTAGACACACACCCTTCACATTGTTTTGATCTATTTTGTGGTAATTGTGCACTCTACTGTCACCTTGCTGGATTTCACAACAACACATATGTTATGGACAAAGCCTGAAATAAAAATTAAAATGACCCCTCTGTTCTCTCATTCCTGTTCTGAGTGACCCCATTGACACTTGCGTATATAAAAAGGACAGTATTATTAATAACAACCAATAATAATGAGTTGTATTGAACTGTCCAATCAGAGAGGTGGATGCAGTTACTGGGTGGAACGTGAATGATTGGCTGATTCACGTTTGACAGTGTTTATGACAAGCGATCTGATTGGAGAGCGTACTTTCCAACCCCACCCACTGCCGGATTCCTTCCTCCACCCTCTCTGTCACCCCTCTGGACCCCACCTCCTCCAGAGCCTCCACCCTCTCTGTCACCCCACTGAACCCCTCTGATCACTATTCCATCTCTTTTCTCTGTCTCTCCCCTCTCTCCCTACTCCACTGTAATACATTAATAATAACAATAATAACTTGAAAGGATAATAACAATAATAACATATCAGAAACTTGGGATGCTTTGAAGAACCTATACTAGTCTGGATAACAGCTGGATTGTATTATAGCATTGTACATCACTGAGGATTGCATCAGCCCCATATCTGTGCTATTGTGGGATTAGCCCCAAGAACAGATGTCTGATGCAATCCCAGGGGGGACCCTCTGTGCTGTAAACTGCTCTAATGAAATCCACTTGGCTCCATCACCAAGTCCACTTCTGTAACACAGTTGCCTGTAGAAAACATTTTTATTTTGCTTTTTTTATTTTTGCTTTTTTCATAAAGTTCTCCACATTTAGTACAAGTCCGGGAGAGAATCCGAATCAATGGACAGCCAATCAGCAAAGAGCTCTTCACCAAGTACTTCTGGCAGGTCTACAGCCGATTGGATGAAACCAAGGTAGGTGTGTATGGAAGGATTAGGTAGGAGCCAATGTTTTCTCAGATTATAGCACGTGGTATCGATTGATCTGCAGGGCAGACCGGTCTACACCCTGAAACCTTGTTTGGCCTGTAGAAGACTCCATTCAAATAATCTGTTTAGAAAATTATTTCTCATTTGGTAGTCTAGTATTAAAATTAGCTGTTGGTTCAAAATGTACCAGATTCTTATAATGCATAGAATTACCCATAACTTAGTTGTAATGCAGTATTTCTTTTAAGAAAAACGTTTTAGATTGTGTGTGTTTTTTTTTTATAGATTTAGTCACTTTAAATTAACTGTGTTGTAATTCACAGACTCAGCAACCCAGATAATTATCAAAAATCTAGACGTATAGGGGCTCCCGAGTGGCGCATCCAGTAAAAGCTCTCCGCGAGTATGTGCCCTATAGCCTGGAGATCGCAAGCTCGTCACTGTCACTGCCGACCGTGACTGGGAGTTCCTAGGGGGTAGAAGAACAAACATTTGAAAGAGATGACACTGTTGTGCTATTGTGCTGTGACACTATTGACACTATTCTGCATGTGTGTAAGTAACACAGTAACTGCATCTCAGGACAGGGAATGTTTCTGGCCTTCATTACAAGTCTAAGAAGCTTGAAGAGTCAGAGACTGTACTGAAACATATTCATCGGTGTGTGCTTCTTCCTTGACCAAAAACGCCAGCTGCTCATAGCGAGTACAAGTGTTCCAAACTCTTCAAATCCTCACAAAATGCTGCGTTTGGGGTTTGAGAGATTTCAAATGGAAGAGGGGAGGAGATTTTGGAGTGTTTAAGACTGACAGACATTCGATTGTGCTTTTAATATGGATACAGGGCATTTTCAAGTGGGGTAACGTTGCCATCCTCGTTTTGGTGTAGATGGGTGTTCTAATTGAAATGACTTGCTTCCTTTCCCAGGATGCTCACTACGGCTCCATGCCGGCATACTTCCGCTTCCTCACCATCCTGTCCTTCCACGTCTTCCTGCAGGAGAAGGTAAGGGGTTTGAGGGGTGCTTTAATAGCGGGACTCCAGGGTGTAGCAGGCTGCATCCTCAGGTAAATGACACTCTTCCACCCTCTCTCCCAGACTGCGCCAATACGGTCTGTCTTTTGTAATATGCTCATTTTGTACGTAGCTGTATTCTGTGATTCTCATGCTTTTTCATATATCCATGGCTACAAGCCATTCATTCTAGGTGCGCCTGGGGATGCTTTGTTTTTGTTCACACCCTATGTATGCCATGGCCAGGCTTGCAGTGGCAGCAGCTCACACACTGTAAGCTTATCCACAGATAATTACATTGGATTGCAATGCAAAGGAGCTATCTGTTTTAAAGTTGTGATTATCCAGGACACCCTACAGTTGTTGTTAAGAACCTGATGACCTGATCAGTCCTTTTGCCCATTCGAAACCCACACTCTCAACCTTATCTCGGAGACTGTTAAACCGATCAGTACTCGTGGTTCGCCCACGAAGTGATGCCAATCCTGAAAATTCTTCATAAACCTCAAACTTATTCGTCACAGCAAGCACAATTACTGCCATTTGACATTTTCTCCCAGTTCTGACACACGCCGCTACACAGTCATATGATTCAAACTGACATGTTTAAAGTTCAACGCTTGAGCAGGACAGAGGTTTTTGCATGCTATTAACAAACCGTCTTAACACCAGGAGGACTGGAGATCTACTCATACCTACAAGCCAGGCAGCAGTCTTTCTGACAGCTGTATTCAAAACCCTATAAATAGTACAGGCAGTCCTCGCACTTACGACACAATTGGTCGCGTCTTAAGTCGAAGAGTCGTAAGTGGAAGCACATTTTCCCATAGGAACAATGTTAGAAGTTGGGATTATGTTCCTGACTCTTTGGCCAGTTAATATAGTTTTACAAAAATGACCCGTTATGTTGTACTCCTGTAAATATTTATTTAAATCTTTACACTCAGCCTGGCTTGTTCAAAAGTAGAGACTAGGGGCTTTCCATGACGTATTCAGTGTGTGTATGCAGTACTCCTAGCAGGATCTATGTTCACAGCTTAGGTTTTGTTTTGAGTCAATTGCTCTTATCAGACCTTGTTAAGGGCAAATAAATTCTAAAAAAGAAAGAAAAAAGTTACATGCATTAAAAAACACTCGACTGAGTCGGGGTGCCCACGGCAGGTACTGCTGTTCGGACGCCGAGCTGCGCACGTGGTGCACGGCTCAGGTCTCGTCGTGTCGTAAGTGCTGTATCCTGTGGTAAAGTTGAAGCAGGGTAATAATGCAAAAGAGTCGTAAGCACCGTGCGTCGTAAATCGAAGCGTCGGAAGTCGATTTTTTTTTATTTTTATTGAGTACGTCACAAGAACATCTGAACAAATATAGTGCCTTGAAAAAGTATTCAGCCCCCATCCCTTTTTTCACATTTAAGAGTCTCAGATTCAGAATTTGAAATAGGTGAAATTAAGATTTTTTTGAACTGATCTACAAAGCCTTGAGCACAATGTCATATCAAAAGAAAAATTCCAAAAGCTTTCAACAATTTACTTCCGCACAGCTGTGGCTCATGAGTTAATTAAGCAAATAACATCCCAGCATGCTTGGGGTCATGTATAAAAGTGCCGGACAGGCCAGGTTGCCTGTAATTATGCAAGAGGAGACCTGAGTGACTTTGAAAGAGGGTTGATTGTTGGTGCGCGTTTGGCAGGAGCTTCAGGTGACCAAGACAGCTCAACTTGCTGATGTTTCACGAACAACGGTGTCTGAGGTGATTTCGGCATGGAACTCTTGAGGGAAAGACATCATCAGCAAACAGGCAACAGTGGGCGGACACACACACTCCAGGATCTTGATATCCATGCATTAATTTGAAGGCAAAACAGGCAAGCAACTGCAGATCAATTAACTGCAAATGTCAACCTGGGGCGCGATCAGCCAGTTTCATCAAAAATGGTCCACCGAGAACTCCACAGAGCGGGATGCCATAGTCGGGTTGCAGTGCACAAACCACTCATCGCACCTGGCAATGCATGTTTGTGAGTCCAGTGGTGCAAAGAGCACAGGCAATGGACTACCGAGAATTGGAGAAATGCGATATGGTCAGATGAATCATCCTTCAGAAGTGCACGTGTGGTGCCAACCTAAAGAACTCTACAGCCCTGAGTGCTTGGTTCCAACAGTGAAGGGTTCTGGTGGTTCCGTAATGTTGTGGGGCGCATTTTCCTAGCATGGTTTGGGTGCAATCATTCCCTTAGAAGGAAGGTCAGTGCTAATCACTACATAATGGTACTGAGTGATCATCTTCACCCCATGTTGCAGCATTTCTTTCCTGCCGGGGGGGGGGTGTCTTCCAGGATGACAATGCTCCCATCCACAGAGCATGTGTGGTCGCTCAGTGGTTTGATGAGCATGACACTGATGTTATCCATATGTCATGGCATTCTCAGTCACCAGATCTGAACCAAATCGAGCATTTATGGGATATTCTGGAACGACGTCTGAGACAGCGTTTTTCACCTCCATCAACCAGACGTGAGTTTATTGACTTTCTCGTGGAAGAATGGTGCCGCATCCCTCCTGCAGAATTCCAGAGGCTGGTAGACTCTATGCCATGGAGCTTACAGGCCGTACTGGCTGCACCTGGTGGCCCAACGCTCTATTAACCTGTTAAACCCCCGGCCTCCCACAGATAATTTCCGCCTGGAGGGCTATGACCTTAAATAAATCACATTATCTTCCAAACTATAGACATTACAGGCATGGTTCAGGGCTTGAATTCAAGGTAACCCCCTGGCCATTAGGACCAAAACAGATTTGATATAAGTCTTACCCAGTACCACACTGGAAGGAGATATCCAGAAAAAAACCCATAAAAAACAAGAAACGCTTTTCATTTGTTTATATTCCATCGTCATTTTTTCACCTTGTAGCACATGAAGAGCCAGATTTTTTTCCAGTGCTTCCCCAACATGTCTACTACACTGGATAAAAATGAAACTGATTGAATAAAGGGAACAAATTCTACATGAGTTTTTACAAAGCTAGGCCCAAAGGTCCCCCAACCTCTCAGAACCTCTCCAAAAATGAATATTGTGTAAATCTCTATGGCCAGTCATACACTAGTTTGTGTAATGTGTACACTAGTACACATAGCAAGTTCTAAAAGGGAGGTTACCGTCTGGCACCTCACATGCTATACATTGCCACATGAATTAAATTTTGTAATCCTCTTTTTACTTATTTGCCCAACATTTCATTCAAAAGGTGGCCTTTCTGGAAAGCTTTCGGGTGCCCGAAATGTATCCATGATGAGTATGCATGACAAATACCCCCAGTTCATATGCCACAACTGTCAGGCACATTGCTCTCACATAACTGTATGTTTGTTGAGGAGACTGTTGCTACTGAGATGTTTCTGTAGCTCTGAATTTTCAGTACCTGACTGTATTTTTGTTACTCACTTGCTTAAAAGTATGTAAATGTCAAGAAGCAAAATAATGAGATTTTTTTTTTTTTTTAAATAAAGTGGTTACACTCATTCAAGCACTGCTGACAGGTGAAACCTACACTGTCTCTAGGTGAGTAACATCACTCCTTGTAATGTAATGAAATGTAAAAAAGTTTGCTAAACACTTCCATGCAATAATCTAAATCAATGAACATCAATGAGAAAATAATAAAGATGGCAGGGAAGCAACAATTACTTCTTCTACAACTTGTATTGCATCGTAAAGATCAGGGACCGTATACAGCAGCACAGCACAGATGAGACATGGTGTTGCTCTTTACTAGCAATAAAAATTGTTAAAAAAAAAAAATTATTTCTATGTGCCCCTTGAGAGTCAAATGGTTGCATTTTCTAATAACATTTACAGTAAAAATGCATAATAATAATAAATGTAATGTGGATCCATTATACTTGCAGATCCTGCAGATGCTCCAATCCATCTTCAAATGCTGCTTCACAGACGCTGAATCAGCGCTCCCCAACCCAGAAAGTTCATTTTCGCCGTCACTTTCACTATTATCCCTCTCCTCCAAAACTTCAAAAAGACTGAATCTACTTCTTTTGGGATGCTTTGGAACACTGCTCGCCATTTCATTCGATTTTATAAATTTTACAAATTTAAAAATGATCAGAAAACAGTAAGAAACTTTGATCCTATGTGCGTAACACTGCGCTGTCGCTTGCAAATATGTGTCTTGTTTACATACGCACATCGATTACTCGTCAATGGATTAGGCTACAAACAAAGTCAAGGTATGATTGGACAGCTTGTGACCTCCCCTACAACGTGATCACCCACATTTCACCATCAACAGATACATGTTTTCCATTTTCCATATTTCTCGCTGTCTCCATTCCTAAGGAGATGGCAGGTGTGTATATTTGAACACAGAAAGTAGACCTATTTATCGGTGTTATTGTGAATAAACGCGCTGCTCGGTAAAACTGGTAACAAATTATTTTGTGGAAAATTAGATTTAAAAAAAGATCAAGTATTGCGGGCCGCAGAATGCCTCTCTGTGGGCTGGATGTGGCCCGCGGGCTGTATGTTGTGCACCACTGCCCTAGTGTGTAGTTCAGAGTTATAAATGGGACTTCTTTTTTGGTCTCTTTTTTATTGGCATAACGATATTTAATAAAAAAACAACTGTTTGCTCTGGATTTTAAATGAATAGGGGGGACGGTCCTTGCCATGTATAATATCATTGTATAATACTACAATATAGAAGTAGCAAGAACAGCAACAGAACTGCTCCTACCTGCAAGTTGTTGTTTTTTCATTAACTTTGCCCTCACCTTTGCACTTGCTTCAGTTGAGACCCTTGCTGTCTTACACAGAGGTTCCCAGATGTATTGGCAATGTACAGACTATGAGGTGGGGGCTGGCTGTGTGCACAGATGCACTAACTGTGTTTGCTGTTTCCTGGGCAGGTGGACTTAGCCCTGATAGAAGTTGGTATTGGAGGAGCTTATGACTGCACCAACATCATCAAGTAAGTACAGGGAAAGAAAAATCTAAATGCTATTGTATGTGGAGAAACTGAAAACATGCCAGCTGATCGGGCCCATATTGAAAGCACTGTAACCATGAGACAGCATCATTGTTAGCAATGCAGACAAACTGTACAGATGTTCTGTTGTAAGTGTTAGAGTTTTGCTTCAGTTTAGCTTCGTCCAAACTTAGTTATTTTAAATAAAAGAAAATGCATTATTCTTGGCCTGAACAAGCCCATTTGTTTTAAAGCATGACTGTATGCAGATGCACAGTGCTGCCTCCTGGTGGTGATGGCTCTCTTTTCTCCGGTTAGGAAGCCATGGGTTTGTGGAGTGTCCTCCCTGGGAATCGACCACACCAGCATCCTCTGGGACACCATCGAAAAGATCGCCTGGCAGAAGGGGGGCATCTTCAAGGTGAGGGGGAAGCAGGGAGATGCAGCTTTTGTATATTACAGAATACATGTGGGGATTATTTTCATAACACATTATTGTTGTGAAGACAGAAGCCAAGGACAAGCCTACATTAAGTATTGCAGACTTTCCATTCCTGTCTGGTAAAATGAGCTGTAACTCTTGTAGTGCCCAGCATGCCCCCTTGGTCTGCATGCCTGCGATCTGCTTTCCTCAGAGTGGGTATGGGGTGTGTGCTTTGTGAGTGCTTGTGAAGGTGAGTTCTCATGCTGTGAAGAACCCCATCTCAGAGGGGGGCTGGGGGCGGCAAGACTAGACTTGCCAACAGGAGATCCTCTGTAAAGCATTGACTTTAAGAAACAAGAAGAAACACATCCTTTCGTTGCATGCCTGCTTACACAGTCTCTGTATGTGATTAGAGGTGTAAAGTTAATTGTGAGTGATGGAAAGTATATACACATACATATGTGTTTGTAAACTGAAATTAAGAATTATATTGGAAAGATTGTGATTGCAAAAAAGTGCACAGCATCTGACTGTGCAGGGTGGGCAGATGAAATAGCATCCATAGTTTAAAAACGAGAAGTCAGTTGTCTTTGATACTTTCTCAATGCCTGGTGTCAAAAAACCTCACTGCAGATTGGGAACAGGATCACTATTGCTTATGTAAAACAGTTCAAACATTCCACTCCAGGATTGCTGTGTCCTGGAATATTACCCATGGTAGGGGCTCCACCTGCTGTTTAATTGTGTGGTGCTGAATGAGTTTTCCATGTGCAGCTGTGTCGCTTCCATTTGTCTCCCTCCCTCCAGCCTGGAGTGCCAGCCTTCACAGTGAAGCAGCCGGAGAGCCCCATGAAGGTGCTGGCAGAGCGAGCACAGGAGATCGGGGTGAGATTCTGAATATAGAACAGTACAGCAATCCGTCACTTATCCACCCTAACCGTTTCAGCAACTGCAGCAATGTTAGTTTATTATTGAACAGAGAAGATCAGTTCAGAGAGTTCAGAGTTCCTACCAAAGTTGTTATACACTGTATTGTATGTGATCAGTGCGCTGCCATTGCTGGTAGTGTTACGTGAGCTGTTCAGTGTGTTGATACGTAAATAAATCCTGCTGGCCTGCAGGGGGGCGTGTCAACTTCAACCTCTGTCTCGACCTCCTGCCTGTCACTCAGCAGAGAATGCACCCTCCCACACGGCAGTCAGCTGTTATAGTTGCGTTTCCTCATGTTAACAGCCTGCATACAGCTATATTTCAATAAGCCATTACTGAGGGAGCGTGTTAGTAGTGTCGCTTCAGAGGAGGAACAGAGCAGCTTTTTTAGATGGGTCCTCCAGTGTATTGAAGCGGTGCTCTTGTCCTGCAGTGCCCCCTGCAGGTGTGCCCGGACCTGGAGCAGTACGACTCTGACAAGCAGCATCTGCAGCTGGGGCTGGCGGGGGAGCACCAGAGATCCAATGCCACGCTGGCACTGCAGCTGTGCCGCAGCTGGCTCCAACGCCGGGGACGCCACGGTGAAACTGCCTTACTCGGCATCGCAGGGTTTGGAGACGTGGGCTTTTCAGACGAATACAGTCATGTGCAAATATACTGGAACACCCCACTGCTTCTGTTTAGATTTGAAAATCTTAGAAAATTTGCAAAATAGTCAAATTAGTGATTGTCTAATTTTTAATTGATGACTTTAATAGGTGACGCATGCAATTAAAAATAGTAAGAGAAAGGGAACACAGAGCCACAAAAGGTAAAATGCATGAGACTTTTTAGAAGTTGTTTAAGATGCCTAAGTAAAGCACAGAGTGGTCTAACATTTCACACACACTTGCCTTTTTGTTTCTGTCTCATTAACCCTTAGCGGACCATTTATTTAGCGCTTGTCAGACGCGTCGGGTCCAATTTTTATTTTCACACGCGCGGTTTAAAATAATAATAAAACAGATTTAAAAGGCACTGAATCGCAAAAGGACACTGCATTTCCAGCCAAGCCCCTTGTTCACTGTAATTTTCACATACCTCTTTATAGACGTGCATACTGATAAATCCTCTCCTGATCACTCGTTTTATCACCAAACTCCTCAATAATGTGATCCAAGTCATTATTTTATTACTATTACATCTCAAAGCTCTGCAGATGTCTGTGATATTCTTTGAGCCCTGGATGTGGAAGCAGCTATGTCCTTTGTTTGTGTCCGTGTTATCTCTGTGGTGCAGGGGCTATCAGATACGCCCTTTTTTATTTTCACACTCGACCATTGAAAGGTTTTCTCTGCTTTTTCCCGAAAAAAAAAAAAAAGACGACTAGAGACCTGTGCTTTATGTCTTTTTGATGGTGTCGGACAGTATCTGACATCGGACTGGAAGGGAAAAATGTAATGTCGGACCTGGTCCGATATAGGACTGCAAAGGGTTAATTACTGACCGGAAGTAAAAAAAAAAAATGTCATGCAGGTGTTATAATACGGTTGCACATTACTGTTAAAATATTCATTATTAAATTAGCTAGGGAAAAATCCTTTATTAGAAATACATAGATGTGAAATCCTGTACTTAACAAATGACTTTACAAACCATGTCAAATACTTACTGTTCCATACAGATGTCAATTAGGCAGATTAACCCTTTCAGGACCAAAAGGCAGGGATTATAATCAAGGGTGCTATGTTAAAAATGTTACAGTGATAATCAAATTTTATAAACATCACATGATCCCAGTTAGTTTGGGTAATATAGGCTTAAGACTAGGACTCCCACCATGTACCAGATGGCAGCGTACAGCACTATGATAAATGTCAGCATGCAGCATCATCACACACACCACTGGACAGGGGATCCTTTACAGCTCTTTCTTTCTGTTTAAATACACAATTCCAGCAGCAGTGTATAGTGGAAGGCTCAGTAATCTCCAGAGTATTCTCTCATTGTGAACTGTATAAACCCAGGTTCACTGCAGAACTAATGGCTTTTCTGTTGCTTTTCTTTCTAAAGAAGGTTTCCTCTCCCTCCCGAAGACGGAGCTGCTCTCAAGCCACTGGCCCTCCCTGGCTCCAGCCTTCCAGCCCAGCCCAGCCATGGTGACGGGTAAGCACAGTGCAGTACAGATGCCAGGCTTTTAAACATGACCCTCCTCTTTGAGTTACCGTCATGCCTCTGCTTGTTGCAGTGCTGTCTTCAGGTGTACTGCATTCTCAAACATCATTTATTGCAGATGTCAGCGAGCTACCGGCCTTTTGGAGGACAAAGCCAGCCTTGCTGGTTTTTACCTTTCTTTTGAAATCATATGTTGGCTGCTGTTCTGGAATTGAGTTTGTAAAATCACTGGGCCTGTGTTGTTCTGAGCGGTGCTCTGATAATGGGTACTACAGAGCTGAGTGGGTATCCCCTCTCTCTCTGGTTCCAGGGCTGCGAGACGCCGAGTGGCATGGCCGGAGTCAGACCATAAGGAACGGCCTAATCTCCTACTTCGTGGACGGGGCTCATACCACCCGCAGCATGCAGCTCTGTGTTGATATGCAGCTTCTTGGCATCCAAGCAACATGCTTCTTACTAATAGATCTAGCAATCCAGAAGTTTTGCTGGCATTTGCAGCTCTAGTGACATTTAGAAATAGTTTGTTATTCTCAGCATTGGCTTAGATTCTGGTGTAAATGCAGCTATTTTTGGTTTAAAGCTGGTTGTAGCAGAAAAAAAATCCTTGAAATGCCACTGAACCAATGCCCTATCAAGTAAAGCAATACATTACATTTTTGAGTACCTTCAAAAGAACCGCACTGCATTAGTATAGCAAAATGGAAAATAATACTAAATGGTAAAATAGTAAATGGATTTCAGTTCTCACAGCTTGTCTAACAGACCCAGGTGAGCACTGATCTTGGGCTAGCAGCCTTTAGTATTCTCCATGGAGTGAGCACAATGGAAGTGTGCACAGCCACTTGAACTCCAGCTTCACAAATCAGCAAGCACAGCTCTCTGTTGGGTTGCTCGTTGTCAGTTCAGATACTTCGGAACACTGAATCTCTGAGCCGCCACTGTTCTGTTCTGGTATGAGAATGTTTTTGATCGATGCGAGTGCTGCTCTCTCCACAGGGGGACTGTGTTGTGTGTGTTTACCTAGTTCAGTGGTGAAAGGCTGTTCTGTTACAGAGCCACGCAGCCCCTCTGGTGTTAGAGTGTTTTTGATCGATGCGAGTGCTGCTGTCTCCACAGGGGGCCAGTGGTGCGTGTGTTGCTGTTTAACGCTATGGGGGAGCGAGACTCTGCAGCGCTGCTTAAACTCCTAGTGGTGAGTGACCCGCGGCCTCTTATCGACCTTTTTAAAACATTTATATGGAATACTCAAACCATGTTAAATCCATTTAACTTTTAACAACTTACATATTGAATCAGTGCAGCTGTTCCATGTGCCAAGACTGCTTAGTTTCCAATCACACAGTATTCTCCGGCTAAAAGACCACAACCCTCGGAAAGCAAGCAAAGTGTTCTTATAGCTGAAGTGTTCTCTAAGACAGAGTTAGCTACCAGACATCAATATGAATCAATAAATAAATATGTTGTCATGACGCACATGCATCAACATATGAAATGAAAAGAATAAATAAAAGAAAAGCGATAGGCAAGTGTATGTTAATAAACTATAATAATAAAGTAACAGACAAACTAATGTTAATAAACTAACTGTCAAATGAAATCAACACAGCACCCCTACACATGTTATAAAATGCAGTAGCAATATACAAGACATGTGCATTTTTTAACAGCATGGTGAAGCAACTCACCAGAACGGGAAACACCAAATTGCTCGCTGACTTGTGTCTGATTCAGGTTTTTCAAGAGCCCGAACAATTTCCAGATTTGTGTAGCAAGCGAAGCAGCGACACATTTCACCAGTTAGGGTTAGGGTTATAATACGATGATTGAATAAACCAATCCCTGTGCTTCAAGATACTCCCGCTTTTGAAAAGACTGAATTTGAATTTAGAAAACAGTTCCTGTTCCTTTAGCCAGAGCATTTACAATGGAAAAAATCAGTTTCACCACAAGGGTGTTCCCTTAGAGGAAGTGTTCTCTTAGGAGCTGTTCCCTTACGCAGAGATTACTGCGTGTGGTTTTTCCATTTAGCTGAAGGAGGATGTAGTCCACAACCATCCTGATTTGTAATAGATTTTCTAAAATCATTTATTCACATTTTTATGTACCTACATTACCTTTTTTACAGACTACAGGGGTCACTGGTGCGCGGTGAGCCGAGGACACCCTGGCCGACCTAGACCCCTCCCCCACCCGGCGACGCTCAGCCAGTTGAGCGCTGCCTCCTGGGAACTCCTGTCCATGGTCGGCTGTGAAACGCAAAAATGAAATACACAAGCATAATAAACAAAAATAAACCAACATAATATTGAATCTGGAAATGACGAAATCAAGATAACCCTGAGACAAGCTGCCCCTTTGTGGTTTTGTGACTTTGTGTGAGAGCTGCTGGTCTGAGACATGAAAGGCTTGCGTGAATGACTTGAGCTCCCATCTTTCACTTTTAACGAGAGAAATAGTAATGCTGATTTCCCTGATCAGATGGGAAATGTTATTCAGTAGGTACGCCGTTTCTCATTTTACCATTACGAGGTGGACTTTAAAAACATTTTATGTATAAAAATGTCGTTCCCATTAAAACATAAGTAAAAGTTTTGTATATTGGCGCAGACATGGGCGGTGCTGGGCCTGCTTTCCAGAATATCATGGCACACGGGCCCTGTGCCTTTGCAAACTCTTTGAACCCTGGCTGAGTTTCAGGGAGGTCCACACACAGACGAAGCCCACAACTGTCAGGCAGGAGAAGAAGAGGGAGACCCCTACAGGCTGAGTGGGGAAAGACACGCAGGAGAGGAAGTGGTAGCTTGCACTTGGGGGGGGGGGATGCTGCTGTCCATGTAGAGGACTGGACTGTTAAACTGGGAGTGTTTTCCCATTAGAGTGCTGTGGAATATAATAGAATGGTTTAAGAGGCACTTGCCAGTTTGATTTCGCTGTCTTCTGCCCCAACATCATTGAGACTACCTCCTGTATCAACGCAGGTGAGTTCCAATGACAAATATCAGGAGATGGTCGATTTCATTCATTGTACAGGAATAGAATTTGTAGTCGTTTGCATGCATGTGTACAGTTCACATTGCCAGCTGGTCTGAAAGCCTATGGAGTGTGTTACAGCTGGGTCCTGTCCTGCAGTTTAAAAACATCAAGCAGGTAAGAGGGTTTACTGGTGATGAAGAAAGGATGCAAGTGTTGCAGTATTAGGGCTGGGAAATTTTTGACAAACCAGTAAAGTATTGTACACTACAGTATCACTTTAAGGCCCCATTCACACTTGGCTGATATTCCGTTTCCCGGTACGGTTTGTTTGAGTTTGGAACGTTTGTCCTTAAGTGTGAAAGCTCCAGACGTTCCCAGGAACGATTAAAACGAACCGTCCCGAGACGACGTGAAAGAGGTGGTCTCGGCACGGTTACATCCATTCTGGGGCAGCTCACTTATTTTTGCTTGAGTGTGAAAGAAAAATATTCTCAGTTCAGTTGCGAACATCAAGTGTACCAAAGTGTCAATTATATTTAGTTCAGTAACTGAAAGTTGGAACTGAAACCAGAAGAATCTTGTATACAACAGTATTGTTGCCATCATTGTAGCATATTGTAGAGACTACAAACTCCAGGTGAGATTTTGTGCAAACAGCAGATCCCACAAGAAGATAGTCTGAGCACGAAGTAGGCTATAATAATAATACAGGGTTTTATTTCCTTCATGCTTCTCTCATGCACTGGTTTCATTTGAATGGTAGTTTTACTTAATTTGTAAATTGTCACATGAATGCATTTTAATTAAAAGGCGTATTTGTCCCAGTGCTATAAAGAAAACATTTGCGTTGTGTTCGGTTTTGCCAAGACGGTAATATTGCTACAGCATCAGATAGATCAGCTGCACAAGGACCTTTCAACCACAGAACGGAATGTTACAAAAACAAAAAAATACAAGAGATAAGTGGCTTATGAACAGTAAGTGTAAAACGTTTTATTATATTAAATTATATTAAATTAAGGCCGCTAAATGTTAAATTCATATGTTTTTACGTATCATATATCAAACTGTACCGAGTTTTGTTTTATTTGCTGTTTATTAGCTATTAGCTGTTTTCTTGTGTTCTCAGTACAATTGCAGATGTGTAATGTGAAAGGGAAGTGTTCTCGGTACCCTTGAAAAGATGGAAGTGAACTCAGTACATTTCCAAGTGTACTCGGCACACATCCAGTCTGAAAGAGAAAAAGGAGGAGGTTTCCACGGAAAAGCACTGAGCACACTTTGGTAAGTGTACCGTACTCAGTACACTTACAAGTGTTCCCAGTGTTAAAGGTGGTAGAATCCATTCCCATACCGCCTTTATTAACATCTCTGTGCAATGGGAGTAGGACATGGCAGACATCAGCAGTAGGTCTGTGTTCACCTTAAAGTACTGCAGTACCAGTCGTGAGGTTTGGATGCCTTTGTATCGTTACACAAATAGATACGTGATTTCATAGTATTGATACTAGGGATAGTTAGACTGTAAACTTCAGAATTGTTAATACACGTTTAACCATGTCAAAAATAACAAGAAATTGGAGGTCTTCTTGTGTTTGCATTGCTGATTACTTACAAAGATTCCCACATAAATTGTTAAATGTTTTTAATCCTGTTCTCCACTCCGCAGACCAGCAGAACTTCAACATAACCGTGGAGAACATATTGACGCTTTGCCTGGACAACCAGAAAAGCTGGTGGCGTCTGAGTCAGCAGGGGGCGGGGCCGGGGGCAGAGCTTCTGCTTCCCGGGGGGCTGCCCTTGGTGGAGGGGGGGCTGCGACGGCGGGGGGCTGAGCCCCTAGTATTCCCCTGTATCGTCAGTGCTCTGCAGTGGATCACACAAGGACGGGACCCCCAGCTGCCCTGCAATAGCAAGCCCAGGGCCGGCTCTGCAGCCAGAACTCTGAGAGAGGCGGGGGCTGTGCAGGTGCTGGTGACGGGCAGTCTACACCTGGTGGGGGGGGGGGGTCTTGAAGCACCTGGACCCCTCCTTGTCTTAACCCCCTATTCTCATCCAGCCCCTCTCAGCTGCAACACTGTTTCCAGGTATCCTCCTGATGCTACTGCAGTGAACAGCCTGGATACTGGCAGCAATCTGGGTAGCAATGCCTGCAGGGGTTTGGTCTACAACTCCAAAGAGTTCACACTGAGCTTATTCCACTTCTTTCTGTGACTTCAACTGGAAGCCCCAAGCTGTTAATATGGATGTTTATGTAGAAGATACCACTGTGCATTTAGTGAGGTGTGGGGTACACTGCGACGGTGGGTTCTGTTTATTGTCCCCCACTAAACAGCAGTGCATTGTCTAGGCTCGCTCTGCCTGGACTGGGCACCATCGTCGTTTGAAACCATACTTGTGTTAGTGTTTTCTTTTTAGTGTAAAACTGGGAAGACTGTCTTAATCAAAAGTGTGTAGGTTTCCAATTTATCTCCATATAGCAACTCATAGTTTTAGAATGCAGGGAGTGTTGCATTGGCCTTCACGCTGTCACTGGATAAGGAGGAGCTGCTGTTTAGCTCTTGGGTGTAAAGAGGTCTGATTCTTCATACTGGATAGCTCCTATTTCCAGCTAGCTGCGTGTGAATGAATCGTGAAATACAGTGGGCAGTGATTCACTCTTTCAGCAGTTATTAACTAGTCTTATTTTATTTGAAATGTAATCTTACTTTCAGCAAGCATTATGACACTGGCAGTTTAAGTATGTATTGAAGGGTAGTGTACAGAATCGTTATGGAAACAGGTTTCCCTTCCACCTTGCCTTTACTTCTGATGCCCATAAGACATGGGCACAACATTCAGATTTCATATAAGAAATAATTCAGTTATGACATGCAGCCACCAGGTGGCACCCTAGGCCATACAATGTCCATGTAGTACCTGTAAACCCATCTAAGTGTGTTTGCCTGTGTCATTTGTGCCAGTGCCTAAATGTATAACAGGAATGCACCTTGTGTTTACTTTCTGAACATAGCAAACTCTTTATTCTTTAAGAATTAGAAGAATTCTAGATCGGCAGCTGGCTTAGGGAACATTTCAAATAAAACCCTGCTGTCACAGGGAGATACTGTGGAAATTAATGTAATGCACATTTGAGAACCGTCAAGCTATCTGAAAGTGTGTATTGTTGCCAAGATGCACATACTGTGTGGGATGTAAATACTGATTGCTATCAAGATGCACCAATACTGTGTAGAGTTTCTGTACTGATTGCTATCAGTATTGTGCAGAGTTTCTATACAGATTGCTATCAATACCTTGTAGAGTTTCTATACGGATTGCCATCAATACTGTGTAGAGTTTCTATACGGATTGACATCAATACTGTGTAGAGTTTCTATACGGATTGCCATCAAGAAGCATCAATACAGTCTAGGGTTTATGTACTGATTGCTATCTCTGGCCCCTCTTGTTATTCCTAAGTTTATTTTAATCTACAGTTGCAATGATTTTGAAGGGGGGGAACTGAGGGAACGGAAAAACCAGCCTTGTGTTTAAAGTTTTTCCCAGACTAGCTGTGTGTGAATCCACTACATCTCAGAAACAGAGAGCTGTCACTGTTCATACTGGATACCCCTCATTTCCAGCGAGCTGTGTCTGTTAATACAGAACTGGATTTAGAAAGTTAAATGGGTGTTACAAACTGCCCCAGACATGTTTCTCTCTGTTTGGCCCAGGTCATTCGGAGTGCTACTTGTTAAGTTGACTACACTTTCAATCAACTTGATTGGGAGAATGAATGGTGTAGCAGAGGGTTAGGTAGGAATTCTGAGTATTCATGTGAAGTTAGAGGTCTGCACCCAGGAGACCACTTTTAAAAGATTTAAGACCAACTTCATATTTGTATTTTTATTTTTTAAAGAGTTGTACTGCTGAAAGGGAATCAGAATGGGATGTCAGAGCTCTAGTGATGTTTCTTTGAGAACAGCAGCTCCTGCAGTGGGATCTGTAAGAAAACAGGGTCCATGATCCATATACCGCTGTTCTTTTATCTAATACTGACTGGCGTAGGTTAGCTCTGTTACCTAATGGGAAGCAAAATGAAAATGTGAAAGCGGGGAAGGACACTTCTGTTTTACATTGTAGGTGTTTATTGTGCACTGGTAGCATTTTACAAAAAACACCAATGGAAGATTGAACCTATTTTTAAAACCCTATGGTGCAAATTGAACAAAAAGAAGGCAAAGGTCTGTGGGTATCTAGAACATAAGAGTTGTAGGGGTGCTATGAGATCCTTGTGAAAGAGGTCCCCAGGTATCTGAGTTGTAGGGGTGCTATGAGATCCTTGTGAAAGAGGTCCCAAGGTATCTGAGTTGTAGAGGTGCTATGAGATCCTTGTGAAAGAGGTCCCCAGGTATCTGAGTTGTAGGGGTGCTATGAGATCCTTGTGAAAGAGGTCCCCAGGTATCTGAGTTGTAGGGGTGCTATGAGGTCCTTGTGAAAGAGGTCCCCAGGTATCTGAGTTGTAGGGGTGCTATGAGATCCTTGTGAAATAGATCAGGGGCCTCATTTTTCAAATAAATAATACAACTCTGCAATGCAAACTCATTCTTTTGCCCATGGTGTCACCTTTTGCACCAGAGACTGTGCATTAAACCCCCTCTGAACAACTGAACTAACTACAGAATACGATTTACTAAAAGGGTCAAATATGTAGTTGGGAGATGCACTTTCACTAAATATCCACTTCTAATAAAATTTACTTCCAAATATCATAAACCAGTTGAGACCCTGAAAAGTGTTAGTCTTTTACTGTCTTGCCTAGCTAATACTCAGGTGAAAGACTTCAATTTCAGGCAAAATTTGTGGCATACGTTTTCATGCATCTTGTAGTTTTGTAGCAACCAATGACTGAACCTTTTTCGTTTCAATTTATGTTCTATTAAATGAAACCCATGAAACAGGAGAGACTGAAAACATAATCTCACCAGTCATTTTTATTAGTTATGTTTCTTTATGAATGTCAGTATACAATTACAATATATTTAAGATGGCATAACAATATACATACATTTTAACTGGGCCAACGTTAGAGGCTTCACTCAAGATGGAGGTGGGGAAAAACAAAGCATTTTCTGAAACATGCAAGGGTGACACACAGGCTACAGTATCGAAGTACAGCACAACCCCCTTTATCTGAAATACACTGGCATCCAAACTGGAGAAGTGTCTTCAGAGCGCATTGGGGGTGTGGGATCTGAGGAGTCCTGGCCCAGTGTTGCGGGTGTGTGGAACTATAATGGTGCTATGGTTTTGACACAATAGTTATTTGAATGAGTAGATGCCTTTTACCTTCTTTGTGTGTAGCTGGGTCCACAGCTGCATGATGAGAAAGTTCTGTGTGTTTTATATTTTGCAGGCAAGGATGGATTTCCGACCGCACACATGGGGCACGTGCCCCGGGGCCCCGAGAACTCTGGTGACAACAGTCCTTTCGTACACATAATGCGAACGTGAGCTGATTCAAATAAACACTTTTAATCTAAGTTTTGTTTGATGTGTGTGTTTTATATACAAGCGTTTTGCACTAGAAATCCCCATCATGGTCACTGGACCAGACTGTCAATTTTTAGATTTTAAACACATGCAAACACGGGTAACTATCTTCTCTCCCCAAAACACATTATTAACTTATTAACTGTGCAGGAAATGTCCTGTGAAATAACTTGCATAAACCCGCCCAACCTAATTATATACAATGTCAATTCGCTACTGAGCAAAATTTAGAGTGGCGTCACTTAGTGATACATGCATGCTGCTAAACGATGACACTAAAGCTAGCTGCTAGTCAAAAACGAATTGACAACGTGGTTCTACAATAAAGAAGCGAAAACTGGAGGATGCCAAAGCAACTTTGCTTTTACAAAACATCCTGTCAATAAGTAGTTTTTTTAAAAAGGAGAGTGCGACGCTATTAATGCTGATGCTGCGTAGCACCAGATGCAGAGCTAGCTATGGTGGATGATGGTGATGAATGGCGAGGCGAACTTCAGCCTACGAATCCTGGTGGCGGTGAACGACAGACAGAGCCTGAGGATACACTGGTGAAAAAACAACCATTGAGTTGAGCGAACCCGAGGAATCTGCCTTGTTACCATAATTACTGTTATGAAATTAAATTTTAGCATTGAAGACGTGCTGTAGAGTGGCATTGTGTTGTTTTATAGCTAACAGTTCACTGGCAGTACTTTGGGTGATAGCGCTGCTTGTTGCAGACTCTGGGTTGGTGTGTAGACAGACAGTATGCTGTCTTTTCATGTGGTTACGTACTCTGTGTGATTGTTGCATTGAGGGCAAATAGTTTTGCGTTTCGTGCGTGTTGTTATTTTTTAGCAGATGTAGGGCCCTATGAAATCTGTTATTATTTTGCATTTTTCCTGATCTCAGTTTTAAAAATAACCGATTTCGGATTTTCCCATAAAATTAAACACACACTAAAAACCTGATACATAATCAAAACAAAATGCCTAATATGTGGAAAAGTTACACAAGGAGGCAAATGGGCTTCGTGAACGGGTGGGTGTGTGACGGGTGGGCCCTGTCAGAAGTTTATGCCCAGGGCCCCGGGTATAATAAATCCGCCCGTTCGCAGGCTGCACTTCTGCTCAAGCAGACTGGCTGTTTTACAGGTGAGAGTAATGGACAGTGAGCTTGGGTGATGACCCAGCTTTATAGTTCACTTTGTTTTAACACATCTAAAAATGTGGCCAAATATTATCTATTATGTGCAAATAATGTTCTGCAGGATTTTCAGGGGGCCACACTGCAGATATATCATAATGGGACAGATCAGAATAACATTCAACATGAACGGTCACTGGAAATGCCACTGCATAGAGAACACAAAGCTGCCTTTCTTCTGAGAGCATGAAATTACATATTGCACTAACTCAAACTTGGTTTCGCAAAAACACAGCCACATTATAACAAATAAGTTACTGGTACTGGATAATAATCAGTAGTGCCCCCAGAAGGTGAGTTCATGTAATTGCAGTAAATGGCATTAGTTCCCTTTAATTTCATAACAATTTTTAAAAGTTGACCCATCACAACATTAAACAAATCAAAAACATCACATAAAATACAGCTACTTTATTTAGCACAAAGAATCGCTGTTAGGTAGTTTTTCAACTATATGTACATTTTTTTAAGGTCTGCCTCTAAACAATGTGGTGCAGCAGGGAGACGGGTGGTTAGGAAGCAGCGAGCAGAGCTGTGCACAGCATTCGTGTTTGTTTGAAGAGGCACATACATGCTGCCCACTGTCTGACTGTCAGCACTTGAAAGCTGCGTTTCCATGCCCAGTTCCCACTCATGCTCCACCTTTTCCTACAATACTGAGCCCTGAATGAACCTCCTTGTGACGGAAAGGGGGGGGCAGTCAAAGGCATAGTTCTCAACGAGAGAGGGGTCTGGACAGTGGAAACACAGCTATAGATTCTCTGCTGGGCCGTGAAGGAATACTTCATATAATCTACATTTCTCTACACTTCATATCCTATAATGTGTGTTCTGTATGATTCTCTGCCTTTTCTGCTGAGATTATTATTTACCATGCTTAGCAGCAAAACAATGCTTCTGACTGCAGGCAAGTGAGCTGGGGAAGCAGATCAGTGTTGCACAGGGTGCAGTCCACAGCACAGGACTAATATGCCTCCCCACCTTAACTACCAGCAATCAACCCTGAGGAGTCTTTTCAGAAGCAATGAAAAAAATGAGGTAAGCAACAACAGGCATACCATGCAGAATACACACAACGGGACATTACACTGGTGAGAAATGAAACATAGAAACATATACATGATCTCCAAAATCTATTTAATCTACTGCTGCTAGTGGGAGAATTGCAATATCACACTGGATATCCTTGCTCCTGACTCCCATTATATTCAAAAGAGATACTTCTAAACTGGTGAGCTCAATGTGGAGCTTCAAGCTGTGCGAAGGCTGATCAAATGAGCCACGTTCATTTCTCTGGGATTTTCAAGTGTCCTGGTACAGCTACTAAACCTGCCTGTATTTATGATTACATCCTTTATTTTAAAAGACTCCATAGGATCAAGGCTGTTTTTTATGAGCATAGTATATGAATGTGTACAAACGTCTAGTTGTTCTGCGGTCTGTTGCTGGTAACGAGATTGCTTCTGTTGGCTGATAGGCAGTTCAATAAGGTTATTGCTGTTTCAGATGTGCTGCTGTTTTTGTCATTCCCCTTGTGGAGGAAATTCATTTAAAAAAGTTTAGCTTTTTTTAATGCTTTTAAAGTTGTATTTGCTGTTGGCTTCTAAGAGACGGGCTTTGTGCTCCATCGAACAAGGTCTTGTGTCCAGCAGGGCACGTGGATGGTCCCCCCACCCTCTGGCTTGCGGCGGTGTGCGAGTGTCCGGGAGGCAGGGGAGAGGACGGGCTCCCTGTGCCAGGCAGGGGAGAGGACGGGCTCCCTATGCCATGCTGCTGCTGGAGCAGGGGGTGCTCTGGGTGCTCCCGATACTGTGGTTTGCGCTGCTGTTCTCAGACGCAGGGGGTATGGTGGGCACTGGCTGCCGCTTCACTGTAGAACCTGGGCAATCAGGGGCAACAGCAACAAGAAAAAAACATGTCAGTATGAAATCATTGCTGCTGCTTTACCATTTACCAGAAAGGGTTTGTGCTCTCACCCAAGGTGAAATGAAGAGTTTTTAAGATTTGTGAACATGGCCCAGTATTGCATTAGCTTTAGTGTGTGTTCCGTTTTCAATCAGAAGTGAAGAAATTCATGAGGAAGTTAAAATGATGATCTGTATTAAAAACATAAATCATATATATATATATATATATATATATATATATATATATATATATATATATATATATATATATATATATTATATATAGTAATATAGTATATTATATATATATATAAACTTTAGATAAGCATTAACTAAGCATTGCATTTGATCACTTTATTGCCGAGTGCTGATAAGCTAAAGTGAATAACCTTGCTTGCAGTATTTGTTTCGGTGGCTGTGTGTAGTTTTCAATGTATTGAAGCACTGGCAGCAGTGAGCTGTACAGTAGTATCACAGTCACGATCAGGATGGTGGAATTTGCTGTGCAGCCCCATGGTAAACATATGCAGCTTTTCAAGAAGCTCACAGTAAGTGATATTCTCCAGTCTTCCCATGTGAGAACAGCAAAAGCAATTTGATTTAAGCAGCGTGGTGAAATTTTGAAAATCCCACATTTAATTTGTTGCTTCAAAATGGCTAGTGGCAGTTATTTTTTTGGTAAAAACAAATACTTCCTATTGCATGAATGCATGAATAAACCATAAAGCTAAATTAAATCACAAAAGATGGGCATTGTTGTTTTCTTTTTACAATAAAATTACATAAAGTTAAATGCAAGACTTACAGGTCTGGTTTCACAAATTAGCACTAAACTTGAACTACAATATTACTGCTATACCAAGTCTAAAACCAGCTATTGAGCAAAGTTACTGGTTTGATTCCATGGCTTTCTTTGGTCCTTGCTGGCACCCCCTGGTGGTGTCTCCTTGGTTGTACATACCGGTGTGTGTGTGGATGAACCACAGAGCCCCAGTCAGGCAGGCTCCGATGAGGAAGGATGCAAAGGCGATTCCCAGCACTGCTCCCAGTTCCAGGCCGTGGAATTCCCCTGCAATAAAGTGACACAGTGGGGCTGTGAGGCAGGGCAGGGAGGGAAGGCCCGTGCTTCTCCAATACAGACACAGTGAGGCTGTGAGGCAAAGCAGGGAGGAAATGCCCGTGCTTCTCCAATACAGACAGAGTGGAGCTGTGAGGCAGGGCAGGGAGGGAACGCCTGTGCTTCTCCTCTCCAATACAGACAGAGTGGGGCTGTGAGGCAGGGCAGGAAGAGAACGCCTGTACTTCTCCTCTCCAATACAGACAAATTGTTTTAGATCGGCCTGAGCTCACTGAACAGAATTTAAACAGAGATGCACAGAACTGCGACTTATTCCTTTCAAACCTTACTAACAACAGTCAGTCGTCTTGTAAAAATGTACCTGACTGTATTGTTTTCTTTATCCAACTATAACTATAATGCCATGTAAAACAGTTAAATCGCTTTAAAAAATCAATACATTTTCAGTGTACATGGTGTTCTACCACAGCCCTGACTCAGGCTTACCACGCACCTTCATATGGGACTGACATTCTGTTTAAAAGCCTACATATGGAGAACAATGCATGGGGCAGTGTGTGATATGAGAATGTACTGCCGCTACACCCAGACGGGTGTCCACTCAAGTCTCATTTATCACACATGCAGTATCTTTTATGATCTCTGGTGAGCAGTTTCTTTCTGCCAGAGTTGTAAAGTTGTGTGTTGCTTGTTGTGGGGTCCTACTCTGCTTGGTGTGTGAGTGAGTTATTAGCTCATGCTGGGGTTGCACTCTGTTGCTGGTGTTAATGAGTGTTTCCTGTAATATCTGGCCAGGTATTACAGGAAATATAACTGGATGATGCAAATGAAAAAAATTGCTCACCAGTTATTATAAATACGTATCCCACCCTTAAAAACTCAGCCAAAATAACCCTACGCTGTCCCAGTCTAGTTTCTCATTCAAAAGCTACTTGTTTTGCTGAACAGTAGCTGGTGTCTCACTTTGAAATAAACAAACGACTGAGGTGTGCGAAGAAGCTCGTGCAGTCGTAGGTACTGGCTGTGGGCTGAGCCTGCTTCCCTTCTCTGTTCCTGAGTATTACCATTCAAAACCAACAAGGAAAAAACAAACCGACATGAAGGTTAAACAAAAAATAACTAAAATAACAGGAAACTTTCAGCTCGGACCCACAGATGCACGTTACTGCTCTTTCATGTCTTGTATGAGGACACCTTCAGGAAGTGCATGGTTTGCCTCAGGCTGGGGGCCTCCAGCAGTCTTCCTAATTAAAGTGTTTACTCCTTTCACAAGGCACCCCTGACCTGACCCGACCTCTACCTTGTTTATCCAGATGAAGGATTCTAAAGCTTTGTCAGCACTGAAGATGGATGCCCTCTGTGTGTCTGTTGACCCAGGGATGTGGTGTTGGTGCTTTATCCAAGTCTATATCCATAAAAATAATCTATAGATCTCAATGTGGACTAATGGGGGGTGATTTTTAAACATGTTTACTGGAATAAGTAACTAAAACTTACTAAAAAAAAAAGACTACAAAAAACTAATTTGTTTAATGGCTTTTTAGGTTTGAATGTTGTAATTTTTTTAATGGTTGTTTTTCTTAACCCTTAAGTATAAAAAAAGGTTTGAAGTCCTCCCTAATGTAAAATACTGATTATATGTATATCTGTCCTACCCAGGGAGTGTATGATTAAGGTTTTTAAGCATGTGCACACAAACACTGCTCTGCATTCTGGTAAAGCTGTTTTCCATCCGGTAAGCTCACATATTCCCCAGCGAATTGTACAAAACAGGAAGGAAGGCGGAGTTGGAAAGCAGAACGACTGTCCAAACATTTCAAACTCCACCCAGGAGAGGTTCAGACCTGTGGTCAGTTTAATCAGCAATGGTTATTTGCAAAAATGTCTACACTTGGGTTATTTAAGGTGTTATTGAAGCTCTCGATCTTGCTTTTCACCAATCACTGACATAGTTTAATAATAATGGCCTGTTTCCAAAGGGCTCCAGCTCATACAAGTTCAGTCTTTACAATTGCTACAGCACTCATTCCTAATTAGGCTCAATTCATCATCTAGCCATTCATGTTGTTTACTTAGTATGAAACAAACACAAAAAAGCACACACTTTCTCAGGAAAAAATGACGTACATTATATATTCTTGCCTTTCTTTTAATCCCAGTATCATCTAACATGTGCACTCGTTTCTTCAGTGCAAGAACCTTGCAGAGATTGTGTCCCGCTGAACTGAAATGTGATGCAAGCTTTAGTTAATGTTGTCCCTGGAGTTCGACACAGCCAAGCCTATTCAGATTCTAAGGAAGGTCTTCAGTTGTAAAAGGTTAGTGTGCCACCTAGTCCTCTATTAGATACTTCCGCTGGCCCTATCTCGACACCCTGAGGAATGCAGCTCTGTCTAACTCTCTCGCCTTTGAAGCACAACACCTTCCTCCCTTTGTGTAGCAGTGACAATAGCACAGAGGTCTCAGTTTGGACTGGCGGCTGTCCAAGCCAGAGACACAATAAATCCCCCATAAGCTCATCATCTCTGATTGTAGCCGCAAGGTCAGCATACACTCCTTCCTCAGAGTCAGCTCCCTCGCCATGACAACGGCCACTGACATCATACACTGTCAGCAGGGCAACTGCGGTTGGCCGAGGAGACGAGGAAATCTCAGAAAAGGTGGGGAGGGGAGGAGGGAGGGGGCCTTTTTTACAGAAACAAAATCTGACGAGCAGTGTTGTGGAACAAAATGTTGAGCAAACACAAAGAGAATGGCCCATAGAAGGGAAACCAGAGGGTAAAGGAAAAATAAATGATACCAAATTTCCCTTTGAAGGGATCTGGCTCAGCACGTGTGTGCATCTTCATGTGTCCCTGCACCTCCACCACTCACTGACACAAAGCATGGAACAGCATGCTCTTTAAGATGGTTCACTAGCTATCACTGGCCATCTTTTTCAAACAGCGTCCTGAGATATGCAAAATCAGCTCAAAAATCAGCACAGGTTTTTTTGTATAATTTATGGAATTTGAATGTGTTTGTCATGGAATGGACATGTTGTATTGTTCTTGAATACAACAGTTTTTCCATACACAATACTGGGGGGAAAATACAAGCACTGTTATTTTTGCTTACTTTTACTGTACAGTAAATGTAAAACCATCACAAATACTGAGTAATCAGAAGCATCGCTATGTGGGGTGTGGTGCATCCAGACCTGCTTTAAACCCTGCACACTGCACTAACCCCAGACCTTTCGAATGGGTGGTGCCTAGCAATATCAGCAGCAGCTGACCATTGGAACAGGTGCAGTTCTGCTCGGCTGGCTTGTATTTGTGTCAGTTTTATGAAAAATACACACATGGGGTAAAAACGAATGTGTACAGTAACCACTACGGGGCACTGAGGGAAAAGAACTCCTCAGGACCAGCTCTGCTGATGCTACAGCACTGTAAGGTATGGTTCAGTGCAGTACTGGAGGCAGGACAGTGGTTTCTACAGATCAAAAAATGAATTTTCACACTTACTGGGCGGCAAAGTAGAAATCGCTTTGATGACTTTCAGGCCTCTCTCTACTCTTTCTCTTGAAATCTAACAAAAGGAACCAGAGAAAAAGGTTTATTATTGTGAAACTTCACCCAAACCCTCTGCCATTCAGCATAGTGAAGGGAGCTTACCATGTTGGTAAGGTTGCCATGTACAGAAGAACATACAATGTTATGAGCGCAAATAACTAAAAGGAAAAAAAAACCCACGGGGAAAAATTGCTAGATATAACAGTTAAGCAATACAGGATCCTACATCACAGAGTGAGACTGTTTCCAACCCTGCATCACAGAGCAAGACTGCTTCCAAGTACTCTAGACGCATCTGGTAGACAAGGCTATGTATGATAAGAAATATGGTCTTCCCTTTTTTAATGTCCTGGATTTTAAGTTATGTTCCACTTCCGATCTGAGACAAAACCAGACTTGATCCTTCAAGCAGACGACACATAGACCTTAATCCAAACTGCACTGTGTTATGTTATTGCAGAAGAACAGGGTTTGGAATACCAATAAAAAATGAGGCCAGCAGGGAGATATTTCAAATGCTATTCTAATAATTCTGGTTTGATTAAAGCAGGTAGCAGTCCAGGAGATGAACTCATTAATACAGGATATATATCCCCCTGTACCAGCTGATGCAATGGTGTTACTGCTGTACTCTGTGTCAGCTGGAAACCAGTAGCCCGTGCTTAAAACAAAGTGGCAGTAAAAAGATACATTTTTACTGCCTTAACAGAGATAAAAAAAACCAAAACATTAAGACAATAACTCCAAGTGTACTGTCACTATACAGCAGCTACTTGAGTCACACTGAGTCATATGAGGTCACCGACATAGTTAGCATGCAGTGTATAAAACCCTGCAAATGTAAAGTCAGTGCATGTAAAAAATATGCATTTCTTTCTATTAAATTGTAACTCAAACAAATCATTTTTTTGACATGCAATGTACATGCATTTGAATTGTAAGCCCCTATTTGTTTCACTCACTCACTCATGCACTCACGCACTCCAGCTACAAACCAAGCTTGTTATAATACTGACCGGGTGAGTCACAACGGAGATGGCAGTGAAGCACTGGAGGTCCCAGCGCTGGCTATGGTGCTCCTGGACAGGTTTTAAGGTGAAGCTGAACCTCCTGCGGGAGCACATCTTGGGGTTGCAGGTCTCCTTCTTAATATCCAGGCTCTTTATCTCCGTCCCCAGCGCTCTGGCTTGGAGAGAGCAGTTCTCGATATCCAGCTGAGCACCCTCCATTGAAAGGCTGGTTGAGACCTTGAGAGAGTTTCAACTTTGGCGTTACTTTCGTAATTTTCATCCTGACACTTAAAACTGATACTAAATATAGATTTCAGCCTTGTTAAAAAAATATCAAATGCATGGGCCATTAGAAAATCTAGGAATCTCGCACAGATTTCCTGATTCAAAAACGAATGCACAAGCCTTGCTGGTATGCTGTACCTCTGCGTATACTGTTTTGTTGCTCTGCACTTCCACAATCCCCTCAGATGGGCTCCTGTATTCCGGGGAAAGGTAAAGATGCATTGTCATCTTCGGTTTATCTGGAGTGGTGGTGGTCTGTACACTTGTACTGGGTAGCTGGGGGTCTATGGAAAACACTGCCGTGAATTAGAAATGTCATTTAGAAGTCTCACTAACTATCATTTGTGCAACTACAGTGCCTATAGTAAGTATTCACCCCCCTTGGACGTTTTCACAGTTTGCTGTGTTACAACCTGTAATCTTGATGCATTTAAATGTTTATTTTTTCCTTTGATTTACACAACCTACTCAACACTCTGAAGAAGCAAGAGAATTTTTATTGTTAATGAAAAATAAAAAAAACTGAAATGTCTTGGTTAGATAAGTATTCACCCCACTGAGTCAATACTTGGTATACATATGGATTGTGCATTATTCACCCATTCTTGGCAAAACTGTTCAAGCTCTGTCAAGTTGGATGGGGATTGTTGGTGGACAGCAATCTTCAAGTCTTGCCACAGATTCTCAATCGGATTCAAGTCCGGGCTTTGACTGGGCCACTCTAGGACATTCACTTTCTTGTTTTTAAGCCACTCTAGTGTCGCTTTCCGTTGTGTGCTTGGGGTCATTGTTCTGCTGAAAGGTCAATCTCTGTCCCAGTCTTAGGTCTTTTGCAGACTAAAGTAGGTTTTTATCAAGGATTTGCCTGTATTCAGCACCATCCATTTTTCCCTCTACCCTGACAAGCTTCCCAGTCCCTGCCGATGAAAAGCATCCCCATAGCATGATGCTGCCACCACCATGCTTCACAGTAGGGATGGTGTTACCTGGGTGATGTGCTGTGTTGGGTTTGCGCCAGATATATCGCTTTGCATTTAGGACAAATAGCTCAATTTTTGTTTCATCAGACCACAGAATCTTTTGCCACATCTTTTCAGTCTCCCACATGCCTTTTTGCAAATTCCAAGTGGGATTTTACAATGGCTTTTTCCAGAAATGGCTTCCTTTTTGCAGGCCAGATTTGTGGAGTAGCTCAGCTATTGTTGACACATGGGCAGTTTCTCCCATCTCAGCCATGGAACGTTGTATGCTTTTCAGAGTTGTCATTGGTGGCTTCTCTGACCAATGCTCTTCTTACCCGGCTTCTCAGTTTGGGAGGACGGCCTGCTCTAAGCAGATTCTGGGTGGTGCCATATTCCTTCCACTTCTTAATGATTGACTTGACTGTGCTCCAAGGGATATTCAATGACTTTGAAATTTACATGTGCAGTACTGTACTTAGTGAAAATCTACAATGCAACATTATTACATAGAGGTTCCCACATACAGGCACATTCTGATAACTGGCATTTTTAACCCACAAAAGCAGTGTCCTCAACATCAGGGTATTGAGCAACGCTGACGAATTACATCCACAGCTTTCTGATCATAGGCGTGTATCATTGTACAGTGTCCCGTTTTTTCAGAATGGTTGTGTTTGTGGGAATGTTGAAATCTGCAGCAACATCTTTCTTTTTCTTGTATGGTGGTGCATTATCCACTGCTTTCAACACCTCCACTTTTGTCTGCAAGGATAATGCACGATAGTTTGCATTGCTACATGGAAACCACTGTGGCAACTCAAAAACGGTGTTATGGCAACTCGAAATGCATCACAAGACCAGTAGTACCAAAACCGCACTAACAGTGTTTTATAGTTATAGTTGCGCTTTTCAGGAAATGTGTTTAAACAGAGTTCATTTCAATGAGGATTGACTGTGTTTGTATTTCTACATGTCCAGTGATTGAGTGTTCTATAGTTATGGATGAGCTTTTCAAAGCATTGGTGATGCTCCTCTACTTAGCTATTTACAACATCCTGCCATGAATGGGCGCTTAACTGAAGCAAATGGAAATCACATACGAGCAGCAAACGGATTGAACCCTGGATTACAGCAGCCCTCTATTTGCCATATAGATAATATCCCAATGAGAATTACATGCTGGGTGTGTCCAGATAGCAATACAAAGAATTGTGACAGTTTTCTTATGACATATCTTGATATCTCTGAACAGATTCATCTAATAGATGAAAATAAGGGTTTTAATAATCACTATGTAGCACATATGAAGTGGGACCACAGATTAATGATATCCAATGAGTACAAGGCGCAGAATGTTCTGGGACATTATACCCTGTTAAATGTGCTTCTTCAGTGGCCACTTCAAGACTGGTAGATTCAAAGTGTCTGGTAATAGCTGCTGTCAAACAGACGTCAGGGCTGAGTGTGTGCTCACGGCAGACACCAGCTACGCTGCAGAGCAGCCAGGAGGCTGCTTCAAGGATCTGGGTGACCACGGCAGCTGTGCGGTTTGGTGTCAGAATTTGCTTCATAATTGAACTATTCCTAGGAGCAGTATCAGTAGTTTAAACAACATAAAGAGAGATACCTGTCGATCTACTTGCAGAAAAGCAGCACAGACTGCAGGCTTATTTTCCGTGTGTCAGTGTCAATATTATGCACTATACAGTATCCCACCCACCCACACCATCAGCCTTGTTCTGTGGTAGTTGTAGTACGAGTACTGTGCACATACCTGTATCTGTCGTACTGTTCATATACACTTTTAGCCTTTTTGAGTCTGTTGATATCTCTGTGTAGGAAGCAGGAGCAGTATTGTTGTCTGCCTCTGCATATTTCAGGAGACCCTCATATGAGGCTGGGAGATTGGGAAATCCGGGCAGTAATTGACGACCCATTACAATTACCGAGTTGTTAGACTATAAAAATAAATAAAAAAACAAGAAATTAATTTAAAAAAAAAGATTAAGAAACAAATACATACTGTAAAGAGAGTGTGGCCTAGTGGTCAGAACTGAGAGACTGGGAGGCAGTGTGGCCTAGTCATTAGAACGTAAAACACAGATTTCTATTTCCTTTTACCTTGAATTTACAATCAATGCGACATATGATTTTCCATGTCGTAGTGTCAGGACCTTGCAGAATTAGAGTTGCGGGATTATGAGAGGTGAAATTCACTTCGATTAATCTGTAAAAAATAAAGCTTGTATTAGGATTACTATGCTCTAAAAAAAAAAAACAGCTCATTGTTACATTTGTTCTCTGAGCTTGTATAAAAACATCCATTTATTTCACTTGTTTCAACATATCTTCTTTGTACACAGTAAGTATGATTTCATGTTGTATTAAATTATAAGATTGCTGAAGTTCAGAATCCCCTGTGTTCGGTTCTCTACTGTATCTCTGCTCGTTCTCTCCTCCTCCCCCTCCCCTACACCACATTTCAGCCACGCAACGTAACACCTCCTTCATTTGCCTTTCTGCACTTTAAACCTGTATTTTTATTTTACATAAAATAGAAGTAAAAAGGTGCTCTGCTAACAGTAGGCATGGAACCCTAGCATTGCATTCACATTATCCAGTGTCCTGTTCTCCGCGTTCTCGCGGATACAGCCAGTGATTGTGTGTAGCACAGTGCGTCTTTCAGAGTCGCCTCACCTTTTGTTGGTCAACTCTAGTATATACAGCTTTATCAGTGATATATAACTAACAGAATCCAACTATCGTTGTTTCTAATATAACAAACTTTGATGAATAAGAAGTAGCTGACTGTGGTGTCACCGTTTTGAATTCAGAGATGCTCTTCAAATATGATTTTTCAAGCAGGTGATGTGAACCCTGAGAATATACTCAATGATGTCATGAATGGGGTTTGTTTGTTGTGGCTACAGCAGATAAAACTGACACTGATTGGCTGAAAGATCCTCAGCAGTCTATAATACTGTACCTACCAGAACTACTGGATTCTGGGGATAAAGAGCTAACAGAGTTCAGCAGCCTGCTACAAGAACCAAAAATGATGGAAGCAGAAAACACACTGCAGAAACATACAGAACACACCATACATCAAAGCACGTGAACCAGGTAGCATTCTCAGCTCTCCAGCGTGGTCATCCTGCATCCTAATACAAAGCACTAGTCTAAACACTCCATTCAGCTCCGCAGCGCGGTCATCCTGCATCCTAATACAAAGCACTAGTCTAAACACTCCATTCAGCTCTCCAGCGTGGTCACCCTGCATCCTAATACAAAGCACTAGTCTAAACACTCCATTCAGCTCTCCAGCGTGGTCACCCTGCATCCTAATACAAAGCACTAGTCTAAACACTCCATTCAGCTCTGCAGCGCGGTCATCCTGCATCCTAATACAAAGCACTAGTCTAAACACTCCATTCAGCTCTGCAGCGCGGTCATCCTGTATCCTAATACAAAGCACTAGTCTAAACACTCCATTCAGCTCCGCAGCGCGGTCATCGTGCATCCTAATACAAAGCACTAGTCTACACACTCCATTCAGCTCCGCAGCGCGGTCATCCTGCATCCTAATACAAAGCACTAGTCTAAACACTCCATTCAGCTCCGCAGCGCGGTCACCCTGCATCCTAATACAAAGCACTAGTCTAAACACTCCATTCAGCTCTGCAGCGCGGTCATCCTGCATCCTAATACAAAGCACTAGTCTAAACACTCCATTTAGCTCTCCAGCGCGGTCATCCTGCATCCTAATACGAAGCACTAGTCTAAACACTCCATTCAGCTCCGCAGCGCGGTCATCGTGCATTCTAATACAAAGCACTAGTCTAAACACTCCATTCAACTATCCAGCGCGGTCACCCTGCAACCTAATACAAAGCACTAGTCTAAACACCATTCAGCTCTCCAGCTTTGTACCTGAGCAAGCTCTAAAACAGTAACATTTCGTACCTTGGTATCATGGTGTCCACGGGCAGATGTCTAATAATGTGTACTTCCTCTTTCACCTCTGATGGCATTGGGATCCTGCAAAATTTCACTTCCACCGTGCTTGTTATAGGCAGGTATTCAAGGTACTTCCCTTGGGTAAAGTCTGTCTGCAGTTCACAATCTTGAGAATGGCCTGCAGTTGCATAAAAAGATTAAAAACACAGCCATGGATGGGGAGGTGAGTCATAATGCAGCTGCTGCTCTTCCTGTCATGCCCCACAGTGAACACCTCAGTTTGGTTTTCCAGACAGTCCCTATAGATTCATGTCCTATGTATGTGATGAAGAAGACCTGCATCATACACATAAATACTCCATCATTAAATGATTGTTTGATCTTATTATGCATAAAACACGTTGCCAATCAGGACCATCACATGGAATCGAGACCTGCATATTGTGACACATATCATGACATTAGTGTACCATTATACATGCAATAAAAAGCTCTGAAAAACAGCAGATTGCATGGGGAAACTGGTACTCACCTCGCCCTGCATTGAAGGTGATGGACTGGGGGTCTATTAGCTCAGTGAAGGACGTCACTGCGCCAAACTGGTTCTTTGCCCAGTCTAAAAGACTACTGCTATCTGACTGAATGTCTGAGGGAAGATCCAGGTCCACCTTGCTATTATTTGGTCCAGTAACTGTGATCTTGGACTCCGACCTTATCAACTGTAAAAAAAAAAAAAAAGAGAATCCCCTTTTCTTAATATTAACCTAGGTTAGATATTTCCTCAACCTTGTTTACTAAGCCCTTTAAACGTTTTTGTGCACTCTTATAACCTTATTTGAACTCTTGAGAATTTAATCACAAGAAATAAAGCACCTTCTGGTATTTTGAAACCAAGCAAAGTCAAATTATAAAATAATTGGAACAGTATAAAATTAGCAAGCAACAATAATCATAAGACTCCTGCGTGATCTGGCTTTATATAGTTGCCTTTGGCTTTGCAATGTGAAATAGTGCACTCAGAATTGAACATGGAGTGACCAAAACACTTTGTTTAGGTGGACAATTTGCCAGCATGAATTTTAATGTTTTGGCAAATGAATAAGGAAAGAAACACTGACCCAACCAAAATGACTATACATAATCCTGTTGAGCCCTTTTCATGTGACTGATTCAGGTTAACAATCATTGTTAGAGGAGGAGGGGGGCAATATCTTAAATGAAACAGCTTGTAAAATCCCTTCTGTGTATATCAAACCATTAATTTTGAGTATTTTATTCACACGTTAAAGGAAACCCACTATATGCACATGTCTCTCCAGCCCGTTCACCCTGCACCTGTATAGCAGGTGTTAGGACCCCAGCTAATGTCCTGCGTACTCTCATTCTGCAGCTGATAAAGAACACTAATCTGTCCACTCTGTGCTTCAGCACTGCCACACTCTAATAACAAGCAGAGCCACAATGAGTTCCTAGCATCCCAGCACTGCTGCCCTCCACATCAATGAGTGTGTGTGTGAATCAGCTGAGCTCCAGTCAGTCCTATTACCCAGACTGCAGCCGATTAGCTCCCTCCCTGCCCCTTGCTGACTAACTGGACCGTTTCTTTATTCTTGGACACAATCGTTTTAAAACTAATGTTTATTTTTCTAAAGCAGCCAAGAGCCTGCTTAGTGACCTCCCTGGAGCCAAGATCTTTCCCGAGTGGGGACAGGAAACAAGACCTTTTTTAAGTTGTGTGCGCCTTATTGAAGTGTCTCCTCCAAGTCGTGGCTCAGAGCCCAATAGGAAAAGGATTTTTAGGGCTCCAATAGGCAGAGTGCATTTCCTCCAATCCACCAATACTGAGCAAGCTCGGCTTTGGAGGATGGTGATTGGGTAATCCTGTCCCACAGTTCTCTATACTGGCCTTCATCTTCAGCTCTCCAGCGTTGTTATCACCCTGCACCTTAATAATGAGCACTAGCCTAATCACTTGACTTTTTGTCCCATCTTATTTTTCAGCCTCTCTTCTCTACTCAGTTTTCTTCCACTTCCTTTGTTTGCCACGGCACCTCTTTTTAAGTTCCTCTTCTCTTTGCTAACAGAATTTCTAGGAGAACTCTCGGTCAGTAAACTGAAAACACTGACTAAATACTATCATTGAAACATATGTATAACGGCACAATTTAAGTGTCTTAGTGACACTGCTAAAATAAAAAAAGACATATTGAAACTAGCATGATTTTTTTTGTTTTGTAAGCCCTGTTATTTACTATAAAAACTTAAAATGAAAAAATGGATGAGGACTGCTCCAGTACTAACTCACTATTAGAAACAATTTATTTTACAATGGAAATAGAGCAAGACAATATGTTTTCTAAGAGTGACATAAAAATCCAGAACAGTTGCTAAAACAGCAAACCAATGAGGGCTAAACTGAGCACAGCTATTGAAGTCTTGCAATAAAAGCCTCTTTTTGTTTGCTTAAGAAAAATGGAAATAGAATGGCGGAAGTTATAGAACACGAAAACAAAAGAGAGTTTCTGATAAAAGGCTGGGTCACAGGAGGCTTGAAAGAGACCAGGCACAGTGGGTCTGGATGAAAGGACTGTCAGGAAGAGAGCAGGCTGGGGTGTTGTCTGAGTGACAATGGCTTCCAGAGATCCTGTTTATTCCACCAGGCACATTCCGCCATTCTTGTCCAGCTACAAAGAAACCATGAACCCTGCTTCCTGTCAGGTAACCTCTAACCCACAATGCCCTTGCAGAGATTAAGGCTGTGTGTGAGGGGAGACACTCCTTTACAAACACATAACCGGTCAGGACTCACTGCAGCTCTGCATCTGCTGTCTATCAGGGGTGGAAGGGGCCTGTAATGGAACTGGCTCAGGCCAGGATAATTGCTCTTTAGCCTCCAGTGGATGTAAGTCCAAAACCAAAATGACATATAAATCTGCTCTCAGAGGGTTTACCTGCTCAAATAAAGGTTTTGATTGTCCCTTCGCAAACGAACCCTGCTTTTAATAAAACAACATGACTCCTTGGTGAAATATCGTTACTTCTTCTCCCTCATGAAATGCAATGCTTGATTCACCACCCCTGTCATTGTGAGTTAAAGTTCTCGGATATAATGCTCAATACCAGTAACACATCTCCTCCTCTCTTTATAAACTCTGCTTCCTTTGATGTTTTGTAGTAGCACATCTGTTCCTTATCAAAGTTATTTGTGCCCCACTTCTCTGACTAAACTGCATCTCTTGCTAATAGTCAGGTTTCAGACTATATTTGCAGAAAACTGCCCTGCTGGGTTTAATCATTTGTTAGTAATGTCAGCTGTCTTTAAAACTTTAGGCCCCCTGTCACAGATCGATCTGCCATTAAAAAGGCCCTAACGAGTGGGAAAGGGAGCGTATGTTAAGGGTTATACATTTTAATAGGAAAGCGTAAAAATAGGAGTTTCCTGGTCTGCTGTTTTTGAACTGCTGCAGTGTGAACTGAGTGAAAGCTGTCCAGCATGTGTGTCCATAGTTTCTCACTTAAAACATCAGGCAGCTGGGTAGAAGGCAGTATTTGAGAAGCTCAACGATTAGAGTGCTGGACTGCAGTGTGGAAGGCAGTGAGTTTGAGTAGCTCAGTGGTAAGTGTGCGGCTGCAGTGTGGAAGCACACAGCTAGCAGAGAGTACACAACTGCAGAGAGGACATAGCTGCAGAGAGTACACAACTGCAGAGAGGACAGAGAACAGAGAGCAGGGAGCAGAGAGCACACAGCTAGCAGAGAGAACAGAGCTAGCAGAGAGAACAGATCCAGACAGCACACAGCTAGCAGAGAGGACACAGCTAGCAGAGAGGATACAGCTAGCAGAGAGCACACAGCTAGCAGAGAGCACACAGCTAGCAGAGAGGATATAGCTAGCAGAGAGCACACAGCTAGCAGAGAGGACACAGCTGGCAGAGAGCACACAGCTGTATGGCGTCAAGACTGTTCTCAGGGCCAGGTTAAGGGAATAAGAACTCTTATGCATTGACTGTGTCTGTCCGTCTGTCTGCCCATCACATTCAATATGAACATAACAACTGCCTTGAATTTTCACCTCCAGACTTTTATCAAACACACCCAATTGCCTAGATAATGTTGGTTTTGTAAAAAAAAAAAAAAAAAAAAAAAAAAAAGAAAACAAACCTTTAGATTAATTTAATAGATTATGACAAGCTTCTGTATGTGTATCAAAAACAAATGACAAGTACCAAATAAAAGTACAACTATGCTGGCATGATACCGATATACCTGTCAGTATTATAACAAAAAACGATCACATTTATAAAACATGAATGTCCATAATCATCACAATTGTTTGAGCCACACTGGAACAACAGCATATCAACACTGTGGGGGAACCAGTGCATCTAAAAAGAGACTGTGACGAGCAGTCCACTACTGCATATATTAAACACCCATACTCACGTAGACTTTTGTATTAATAGTGTTGCTTATTAAAAACACGAAGACATTTTTGTTGCTGTTCAGGATGATGTCTGCAGGAACTGTATTCTTCAGGTCCACTGTAATCTACAAAGATAACAAAAGCAAAGTGTTAACAAGCACCTTGATGTAGGAAATATCAGTTATCTTTACTAATTCATTCTTATTGTTTTTTTTATATTCAACTTGTACCTAAAACAAACTTTTCTCCCAGCCCCTCAGCTCTGACCACTGGACCACACTGCCTTCCAGCCACTTGGCACTGACCACTAGAGTACACTGCCCCCCAGCTCTAACCACTACAGCACACTGCCCCCCAGCTCTAACCACTACAGCACACTGCCCCCCAGCTCTAACCACTACAGCACACTGCCCCTCAGCTCTAACACTACAGCACACTGCCCCCCAGCTCTAATCACTACAGCACACTGCCCCCCCAGCTCTAACCATTACAGCACACTGCCCCCCAGCTCTAACCACTACAGCACACTGCCTCCCAGCTCTAACCACTACAGCACACTGCCCCCCAGCTCTAACCACTACAGCACACTGCCCCCCAGCTCTAACCACTACAGCACACTGCCCCCCAGCTCTAACCACTACAGCACACTGCCCCCCAGCTCTAACCACTACAGCACACTGCCCCCCAGCTCTAACCACTACAGCACACTGCCCCCCAGCTCTAACCACTACAGCACACTGCCCCCCAGCTCTAACCACTACAGCACACTGCCCCCCAGCTCTAACCACTACAGCACACTGCCCCCCAGCTCTAACCACTACAGCACACTGCCCCCCAGCTCTAACCACTACAGCACACCCCCCCCCAGCTCTAACCACTACAGCACACTGCCCCCCAGCTCTAACCACTACAGCACACTGCCCCCCAGCTCTAACCACTACAGCACACTGCCCCCCAGCTCTAACCACTACAGCACACTGCCCCCCAGCTCTAACCACTACAGCACACTGCCCCCCAGCTCTAACCACTACAGCACACTGCCCCCCAGCTCTAACCACTACAGCACACTGCCCCCCAGCTCTAACCACTACAGCACACTGCCCCCCAGCTCTAACCACTACAGCACACTGCCCCCCAGCTCTAACCACTACAGCACACTGCCCCCCAGCTCTAACCACTACAGCACACTGCCCCCCAGCTCTAACCACTACAGCACACTGCCCCCCAGCTCTAACCACTACAGCACACTGCCCCCCAGCTCTAACCACTACAGCACACTGCCCCCCAGCTCTAACCACTACAGCACACTGCCCCCCAGCTCTAACCACTACAGCACACTGCCCCCCAGCTCTAACCACTACAGCACACTGCCCCCCAGCTCTAACCACTACAGCACACTGCCCCCCAGCTCTAACCACTACAGCACACTGCCCCCCAGCTCTAACCACTACAGCACACTGCCCCCCAGCTCTAACCACTACAGCACACTGCCCCCCAGCTCTAACCACTACAGCACACTGCCCCCCAGCTCTAACCACTACAGCACACTGCCCCCCAGCTCTAACCACTACAGCACACTGCCCCCCAGCTCTAACCACTACAGCACACTGCCCCCCAGCTCTAACCACTACAGCACACTGCCCCCCAGCTCTAACCACTACAGCACACTGCCCCCCAGCTCTAACCACTACAGCACACTGCCCCCCAGCTCTAACCACTACAGCACACTGCCCCCCAGCTCTAACCACTACAGCACACTGCCCCCCAGCTCTAACCACTACAGCACACTGCCCCCCAGCTCTAACCACTACAGCACACTGCCCCCCCCCCCAGCTCTAACCACTACAGCACACTGCCCCCCAGCTCTAACCACTACAGCACACTGCCCCCCTCTAAGCTCTAACCACTACAGCACACTGCCCCCCAGCTCTAACCACTACAGCACACTGCCCCCCAGCTCTAACCACTACAGCACACTGCCCCCCAGCTCTAACCACTACAGCACACTGCCCCCCAGCTCTAACCACTACAGCACACTGCCCCCCAGCTCTAACCACTACAGCACACTGCCCCCCAGCTCTAACCACTACAGCACACTGCCCCCCAGCTCTAACCACTACAGCACACTGCCCCCCAGCTCTAACCACTACAGCACACTGCCCCCCAGCCCCCAGCTCTAACCACTACAGCACACTGCCCCCCAGCTCTAACCACTACAGCACACTGCCCCCCAGCTCTAACCACTACAGCACACTGCCCCCCAGCTCTAACCACTACAGCACACTGCCCCCCAGCTCTAACCACTACAGCACACTGCCCCCCAGCTCTAACCACTACAGCACACTGCCCCCCAGCTCTAACCACTACAGCACACTGCCCCCCAGCTCTAACCACTACAGCACACTGCCCCCCAGCTCTAACCACTACAGCACACTGCCCCCCAGCTCTAACCACTACAGCACACTGCCCCCCAGCTCTAACCACTACAGCACACTGCCCCCCAGCTCTAACCACTACAGCACACTGCCCCCCAGCTCTAACCACTACAGCACACTGCCCCCCAGCTCTAACCACTACAGCACACTGCCCCCCAGCTCTAACCACTACAGCACACTGCCCCCCAGCTCTAACCACTACAGCACACTGCCCCCCAGCTCTAACCACTACAGCACACTGCCCCCCAGCTCTAACCACTACAGCACACTGCCCCCCAGCTCTAACCACTACAGCACACTGCCCCCCAGCTCTAACCACTACAGCACACTGCCCCCCAGCTCTAACCACTACAGCACACTGCCCCCCAGCTCTAACCACTACAGCACACTGCCCCCCAGCTCTAACCACTACAGCACACTGCCCCCCAGCTCTAACCACTACAGCACACTGCCCCCCAGCTCTAACCACTACAGCACACTGCCCCCCAGCTCTAACCACTACAGCACACTGCCCCCCAGCTCTAACCACTACAGCACACTGCCCCCCAGCTCTAACCACTACAGCACACTGCCCCCCAGCTCTAACCACTACAGCACACTGCCCCCCAGCTCTAACCACTACAGCACACTGCCCCCCAGCTCTAACCACTACAGCACACTGCCCCCCAGCTCTAACCACTACAGCACACTGCCCCCCAGCTCTAACCACTACAGCACACTGCCCCCCAGCTCTAACCACTACAGCACACTGCCCCCCAGCTCTAACCACTACAGCACACTGCCCCCCAGCTCTAACCACTACACACACTGCCTCCCTGCCCCTCAGCTCTAACCACTACAGCACACCGCCCCCCAGCTCTAACCACTACAGCACACTGCCCCCCAGCTCTAACCAGCTCTAACCACTACAGCACACTGCCCCCCAGCTCTAACCACTACAGCACACTGCCCCCCAGCTCTAACCACTACAGCACACTGCCCCCCAGCTCTAACCACTACAGCACACTGCCCCCCAGCTCTAACCACTACAGCACACTGCCCCCCAGCCCCCCAGCTCTAACCACTACAGCACACTGCCCCCCAGCTCTAACCACTACAGCACACTGCCCCCCAGCTCTAACCACTACAGCACACTGCCCCCCAGCTCTAACCACTACAGCACACTGCCCCCCAGCTCTAACCACTACAGCACACTGCCCCCCAGCTCTAACCACTACAGCACACTGCCCCCCAGCTCTAACCACTACAGCACACTGCCCCCCAGCTCTAACCACTACAGCACACTGCCCCCCAGCTCTAACCACTACAGCACACTGCCCCCCAGCTCTAACCACTACAGCACACTGCCTCCCCCCCCAGCTCTAACCACTACAGCACACTGCCCCCCAGCTCTAACCACTACAGCACACTGCCCCCCAGCTCTAACCACTACAGCACACTGCCCCCCAGCTCTAACCACTACAGCACACTGCCCCCCAGCTCTAACCACTACAGCACACTGCCTCCCAGCCTCTAACCACTACAGCACACCGCCCCCCAGCTCTAACCACTACAGCACACTGCCCCCCAGCTCTAACCACTACAGCACACTGTCCCCCAGCCCCACAGCTCTAACCACTACAGCACACTGCCCCCCAGCTCTAACCACTACAGCACACTGCCCCCCAGCTCTAACCACTACAGCACACTGCCCCCCAGCTCTAACCACTACAGCACACTGCCCCCCAGCTCTAACCATTACAGCACACTGCCCCCCAGCTCTAACCACTACAGCACACTGCCCCCCAGCTCTAACCACTACAGCACACCGCCCCCCAGCTCTAACCACTACAGCACACTGCCCCCCAGCTCTAACCACTACAGCACACTGCCCCCCAGCTCTAACCACTACAGCACACTGCCCCCCAGCTCTAACCACTACAGCACACTGCCCCCCAGCCCCCCAGCTCTAACCACTACAGCACACTGCCCCCCAGCTCTAACCACTACAGCACACTGCCCCCCAGCTCTAACCACTACAGCACACTGCCCCCCAGCCCCACAGCTCTAACCACTACAGCACACTGCCTCCCAGCCCCTCAGCTCTAACCACTTCCAGCCCTTCAGCTCTAACCACTACAGAACACTGCCTCCCTGCCCCTCAGGACTGACGACTAGAGCACACCGCCTCCCAGCTCTAACCACTACAGCACACTGCCCCCCAGCTCTAACCACTACAGCACACTGCCCCCCCAGCTCTAACCACTACAGCACACTGCCCCCCTGCCCCCCAGCTCTAACCACTACAGCACACTGCCCCCCAGCTCTAACCACTACAGCACACTGCCCCCCAGCTCTAACCACTACAGCACACTGCCCCCCAGCTCTAACCACTACAGCACACTGCCCCCCAGCTCTAACCACTACAGCACACTGCCCCCCAGCTCTAACCACTACAGCACACTGCCCCCCAGCTCTAACCACTACAGCACACTGCCCCCCAGCTCTAACCACTACAGCACACTGCCCCCCAGCTCTAACCACTACAGCACACTGCCCCCCAGCTCTAACCACTACAGCACACTGCCCCCCAGCTCTAACCACTACAGCACACTGCCCCCCAGCTCTAACCACTACAGCACACTGCCCCCCAGCTCTAACCACTACAGCACACTGCCCCCCAGCTCTAACCACTACAGCACACTGCCCCCCAGCTCTAACCACTACAGCACACTGCCCCCCAGCTCTAACCACTACAACACACTGCCCCCCAGCTCTAACCACTACAGAACACTGCCTCCCTGCCCCTCAGGACTGACGACTAGAGCACACCGCCTCCCAGCTCTAACCACTACAGCACACTGCCCCCCAGCTCTAACCACTACAGCACACTGTCCCCCAGCCCCCAGCTCTAACCACTACAGCACACTGCCCCCCAGCTCTAACCACTACAGCACACTGCCCCCCAGCTCTAACCACTACAGCACACTGCCCCCCAGCTCTAACCACTACAACACACTGCCCCCCAGCTCTAACCACTACAGCACACTGCCTCCCTGCCCCTCAGGACCGACTAGAGCACACCGCCTCCCAGCTCTAACCACTACAGCACACTGCCCCCCAGCTCTAACCACTACAGCACACCGCCCCCCAGCTCTAACCACTACAGCACACTGCCCCCCAGCTCTAACCACTACAGCACACTGCCCCCCAGCTCTAACCACTACAGCACACTGTCCCCCAGCCCCACAGCTCTAACCACTACAGCACACTGCCCCCCAGCTCTAACCACTACAGCACACTGCCCCCCAGCTCTAACCACTACAGCACACTGCCCCCCAGCTCTAACCACTACAGCCCCCAGCCCCACAGCTCTAACCACTACAGCACACTGCCTTCCAGCCCTTCAGCTCTAACCACTAGAGCACACTGCCTCCCTGCCCTTCAGGACTGACCACTACAGTACACTGCATCGCAGCTCTTTTCCGGTTAGTTGTAAGCACCACACTGCCGCTCCGGCGCTCTCTTCTGGTATAAAGGTTCACAAGAACGCTCCAGTCTGCCCTGCTGGCCCTTTCTAATGTTGTTACCAAAGCAGGCACATAGCCCCTCAGCTTCAAGGAAGTCTCATTCTTACCGCATCTCTTACAATTGAAATGTGTGAAAAACCATAGGAAACCAGTTTCTTTGAGACAACACAGCAGTATGGGCTGCAAAGCTTTCTGAGGTGAACTGGAGGTCAGCACTCAGCAAGCCCTAGTGGTTTGAGTCCAGCCATGGGAGCCATTGAGAATCTGGTTTCTCTCCCAAGGCACAGACTTGGTGGCTGGGTGAACTGGAGCTTAGATACAGGGATCAGGGGCCAAGAGATAAGAGTTAAACACCAGGAGCCAGACTGAGTTGGTTTTGGATTCTTGCTCAGACACTGACTTGATATTACTATAAAAACCCTAGAGGCCAATTAATTCAACCTCCTGAGCTGTCAAAACAGGACACAAGCAAGAATCCTGAAAGTAAAAACAAATGTTACTATCAGGAGTGGTAGCAGTGTTTAACTCTTTTGGCACCAAAGTAGACAAGCCTATTACTGTATAACTATGCAGAACTTTCACATGCCTTGTACGGAACACACAGCATCTCAGTGGGGTCCAGAATGATCTTTAGGGTAGTTGAAATCATGCAAAAGAGATTGTGCTACACTTTGAAAACCTACATTTCAGAAATGCTTGCAATCTAAAAATCTGCATTTTAAACATCTACAGGGATGCAAATATGAAAACTGCAGTTCTAACGGTAAAAGCATGCAGGCTATACTACACTTGATGTAGGCTGGACCATTCCTTATTTTGCTTTATTGAGGAGAGTGACACAGGCACATAATGCATTTTTATTGCATTTTATTAAAATTTACAGCGTATGCAATGCAGAATTGTGTGTAAACACAACCTCTATGCGAGTTAAAAAGAAGCTCGGAAACATCTGGCTGGTTATAGTAATGTAAAACCTCAGGGTATTTTGCTTCACAACAATTTGATGACAATAAAGTAAAAACTAGGGATAGACACCAATATCGATATTGGTGTCCTCAGCTCACCACGCACCAGAGACCCCTGTAGTCTGGCTGGGCGCCTACCGGTTTACTTGTAAGCTGCCCGGAGATGCGCTGTCCTGCGATGCTGTCGGCTGACGGCACACACTTCGGAGGACAGCGTGTTCGTCTTCGCCGCTCTCTAGTCAGCGCGAGGGTGGTAGCGGTGAGCCGAGCCTAAATAATAACTGGATATTCTAAATTGGGAGAAAATAATAAAAATTGCCTAACTTTAAACTACTATTCTTCAACAAGCTTAATATATATTCTGTTCTCATGGCAAAACTACCAAGAAACATAGAGATTTGTTTTTATAAAGCAGGTCAGCAAGGCATGGCAGTTTAGATCGATTGAACAGTCCCACAAAACTAGGTTTGTACATCTTGCCTTCTCTCTTGCATGTCTGTTCTTATGATTTTCCAAAACAAAAATAAACAAATCCTTTCATCCTTGAGCTGAGCCCACCTGGTCCTGTACAGAGGAGGCTTGTGTGTGCAGCTTGTCAGCAGGAGCTAAGTTTAGCGGTCAGGCCCCATCAGCAGTGGGGATTCTCATTGTGTTTGGAAGGACAGCCTGTCCCCCTCCTGCAGTGCTGTCGCAGATGGTCCCCTTGACCTCTACATGGTACGTCAACAAGCGACTACATTCACTTCCCACTTTTTCCATGACTCAATCGCTTTCTTCCTGATAGTCTCTGCCCACTGTCCCGTTCACCTGGGCAGGCCGAGGAAATATCACTCATCCCCAAGCTAGGCACGGGCGCCAATCCCAGCATCCTCACTGCACCCTGGGGGCTGTCGGTGCCTCATACAGCCTCTTCACCATGAGGCACTCACCATCTGTCCCTGCTTGGCAACGATGTGGATGTTGTGGTATTAAAAAACTCATTTTTAACTGATTTGATGTATTTTATGCCAGATTTCCAACTTCCACATTAAAAAAGCTGAGCTGGCAGTCATACTCCCACTGAGACTATTACTCCTAATTAGCTGAAGTGTTAGCAAGAGCAGAGATTACAAACAGCGGTGGCCCCACTGTCAAGACTGGTTAGCATACCTCATCTTGAACAGATCGAGAGGTGGCAGGCATGCGAACATCTCCACCTCTGCAATGATTAGGGTCTAGTACTGACTGGCAACTAACATGAAACAGTTCATCTCCACCCAATCACCTAGCCCCCATTCGTTTCATATAGAATGGTGCTATTATCCAACCAGTACAGGAGACAGAGACCTAAAGCTTAAAAAATGAGCTTAAAGGACTAAAAGATTTTTAAAAAGTGCTTTAATGTTTTTAAGCAGTACTACAATATGGTAAAAGAACACAAAAGCAGATTGCCTATGTTTTGGTTCTTGCTCTAAACAAAAATGGACCTTTTGTATAAGTCATTTACAAATAGGATTGACTCTGGGAAGTGTTATACAAGTGCAGTAGCCTTTTGAATGCTTTAAAAAATTTTGTAAAAATATTAGTATATTTTCAAATCCTCATTTCGTATCAAAACCACTTCTAGCAGCTTACTAATTTAGCTTAGAGAGGCCTCAGACCGAATGGCACAGGTGTGAGGACACTCACGTTCCTACCCAGTACCCAGTGAAACTTTGTTTCATGCTCTAAAACATTCAGCAATTTGCTGATCATTTAAAAAGTAAATATCTTATGTCTAGTTTCAATTAATTTTGGTTCGTTTCACTCCACTATTAAATTCACTGCCAGGTTAACTTGCATGCAGACCACTTAAAAGGCCAGATATTCCAGGACAGTAATAATACGTAGTATTTTTTCTTTTATTGGTTTTACCCGCTCGCTACACAAGTTTAGTCAGGAAGGAATGTTAAATGAACCCAAATGTTTCTGGAATCAATAAAGCCCTATTTTTTTTTGCCAAATAAAAAGTGACGACAATAAATTTCCCAACCTTGCCCAGGGTTTGATCAGCTTTTTTGATCAGCTTAAAAGAGTACTCATTTCCTGTGCTCAAAAGGATAAATACTGACTCATTAAAAAAAAAAAAAAAAAAAAAAGAAATGACTCTCACCAATTTACTGTAAATGTGTCTTTTTAACAATAACCGCTAAAAATCTGTCACAAAGCACTGGATTTTATAGATTACACAATTCATGTTTAAACAGAGTTGCAAGGCACTTCATGTGAAGCTAAAGTCCGTTTAGCAAAGAAGGAGCACAAGAGTTCAGAATCAAAGTGTTCTGTTTTGGGGAGAGATTCCTTTGATATTCCAGATTCCTCGTCAGTACGGACGCAGTTTAAAGATTTAAGGTGAGTTTTGCCAGATCCCATTGTGTGAGTGTGAAGCGGTTTTAAACAAACAGCAGGCAATCCCGTCTGATTCAGAGTCTCAGAGACAGGAAGCGGATTGAACATCAGGCCCTTGACAACTGATTCACTGGAACCAGCGGGGGAAAATGAAACCTTTCATCCTTCCCAGGGTCCTTAGGGGGTTGATGACTCCGTATACACCAATGCTACACCCGCAATATGCAGCACACACTTTTATGTAAATTATTATTTGTAATGCAAATAAATAGCAATATTCTTTAACCCATTAAGTACCAAATCTTTTTTTTTTTTTTTTTTTTTAAAAATCAACACACAGGTTGTATTTATGTAATTTGATACATCAAATTTCGACTTCACTTTTCCGTTTAACAAAATCAGAGCAGATAATCATAACAACAGAGTTAGAGTTAAAGAGAAAAGGTAAATAACAGTTAGATTCCAGTTAAAAATGCTCCCATAAAATTACAACATGAGCACAATGGCACTTAATCGGTTAATATAAACACAAGGATTGATAGTAGTTGCTTGGTTCCATATCCCAGTCTGCACAAATGATTTTTGTTTATTCTGAACAACAGACTTATCTCTAATCACTGGGCAATGGCACGCATCGTCAAGTGAAATCTGGTGGCTCTTACTGACACTGTTATGGCTGATGGTTATGTTACAAACTGATCTTCTCTACAGTATATCAAGACGATGCTTTGCTTTCATCGGCCACTTATTTATATTTAGAGAGGAAAGAACATGAAAACAAACAAATGGTAATTGCTGGCGCTCAATATATTCCATGAACTTGACTGTATGCACTGTGATCTCAAGCGAGTGGAGTCAGGCCCAATTATAGGTTGGCACAGAATCCCACTGCATATTCCTCTTGAATGGATTAGTCTAGGATGGACGTCTGTGCCAGTTACTACTACTACTGCTACTAACACTAATAATAATAATAATAACTAATAATAATAATAATAATAATAATAATAATAATAATAATAATAATAATAACAGAAATCTACAAATCTATTATTAATCACCCTTCAAGGCGTTCCTTGAAGTGAACATGCTCTAGTGTTTACTGAAAAACAGCCCAAACCCCCCCCCCCCCCCCAGTGTTGAACAATGAAGGTGGTGGCCATGCTCACTCACCCTTGCTATTTTTGCCCCTATGTTTTACAGATACAATTGTTTTCCGTTTGACTATTTTTTTTCTTCTTTCTCGAGAGCTGTTTTTTTTTCTTGCTTTGCTTCTGCAAACCGGCTTCCCGTAATTCTTCAGCTCTCCTTTAACCCAAGACGGCTCCAGCTCTGGACTAGGAGCAGTGTCAGCAGTGTCTGTTGAGTGCCAAACTATGACATCAATCTGGGTTTTAGCTCCAGCCCCCCCTCCCTTTAGAATGCACATTCCATCATTCTTGTTTACTGTGCTGGCTGCTGCTGGAAAGGTTCTGGAGAAGTCAACGTGGCCCGGCTATTCGGATACCACTGGTCTCTGTGCATGTGAAATACGTGCAGTTAAAGACAGGAGTCTTTGGCCAGACCTCAGATCAAGGCTAGAAATACGAGGACCAAACGTAAGCCAAGTTTAAAGCCAGTGCTACATTAACCCTATGATAGAAAAAAAAACACCAAAGTGTCATATTGCTATGTGAAGCCGTATGTGAAAATCAGGAACTGACATTGCCTGAAAAATGATAGCATTCGTTTTGCCAGTACACAACAAAACAACGTTGCCTACGAAGTTGCTATGATACCAACATACACAACACTGGCCTCAACTTTTATATGTGGAAAACTGGGAGATTGTTTTGTGTGTTGGTCACTTTTTTATTAAGTAGCTCCCCCCCCCCCCCAGCTTGCTCTGTTATGCAACATGTTAACAATATCTCTGCGATCATCCACACAGTAAGAAAATATCATGCTTTAAAACACAGAATAGAAATGAATAGGATAACAATTACAGTCATTTATTCTGTACTATTAGCTTGTTAGCTTTCTGTTCATTTATTTCTGTACGATGTATATACAAAAAATTAAATAAATAAATAAAGATTAAAACCCAATAAGAAGTAATCTAAAAAAAGGAAAACACCAAAATCAGTCATTACAAAGGAAGTACAAAACTAGGCGCCAGAAAGGAAAGGGATTTTTCCTGAATCAGTTTGTATTGTTTGAATTGCTTATTCCCCAGACTCAATCATTCCCATATAAGTTAACTTGCTCTATCATTTTGCAACTGAGTTCACCTCACTTGTCCCATATTCACTATTGCAGTTAATACGCTTTACCTTTCTTCTCTGTCTGCACCATGCTTGCATTTTTGCAAACTTCAGACAAGGTATCAGCATTTAGGGCATGAGCTTCATAGTTCTCTTGCATGTGCGTGACACTAAATCCTGTGTCACTGCACTGTCATTAAAGATCACTTAGTCGAGGACCTTAAGAAATGTCCAAGAAAGCATATTACGGTCAAATAAATGAAGGAAAAACTGGAGAAGAAACTACAAAATAGATTTCAGCTCTATACAGAAGCATTTTTCAAGAACACGATTAACAAAGCTAATCGCAGGCAACTTGGAATGAACTACACAGAGCAATTCCTTAAATTACCTTAACAAGTTTATTTCTCTACCTACAACAAACACCCAGTAACATGCTCCCTTCTGTCGCATTGATTAAGTTATTGAATGTTAATTAAAACATGTCTTAAACAACTGTAGTGTACAGTAGGTTATATGATCCACTGCAACATGGCAATATATCTGGCAATATATCTGGCAGATCCATTAAATGATGTACAGAGACTGGACCAAAAATTGGAGAATGCAATTAAAATGAGAAACTCTCCAGGTCTGCAACGTACTGTGCACAGAGAGATCTCAGTGATTTGACAAGAAGCATGGCAGCTGGTGTCTGTGCAACCATCTCTTACCTTTACATTGACAATTTGTTAATCAATAAGTCTCCCAGGTGGAATGGAGAAGGTTTACAAAAAAAACCACCATCAGCTGCAAGCAAGTAATGAATGAATGACAGAGCCTGCAGAGGTGTCAAACAGCAGGCATTCTACAGCGGCTCCACTCACAGAAGCAATAAGCAGGCGTTCTACAGCAGCTCCACTCAGCGTTCTACTGCGGCTCCACTCACAGAAGCAATGAGCAGGCGTTCTACAGCAGCTCCACTCACAGAAGCAATGAGCAGACGTTCTACAACGGCTCCACTCACAGAAGCAATGAGCAGACATTCCACAGCGGCTCCACTCACAGAAGCAATGAACAGGCGTTCTACAGCGGCTCCACTCACAGAAGCAACGAGCAGGCATTCTACAGCGGCTCCACTCACAGAAGCAAGGAGCAGACGTTCTACAACGGCTCCACTCACAGAAGCAATAAGCAGGCGTTCTACAGCAGCTTCACTCAGCGTTCTACTGCGGCTCCACTCACAGAAGCAATGAGCAGGCGTTCTACAGCGGCTCCACTCACAGAAGCAATGAGCAGGCCACTACACACTGTCTGATACTAGAACATTTTACATTTTTTTTCCAGTCAGTGTATAAAACTGAAATAACATTAACATCATCCTTTGCAAAGGTCACAAGTCAAGTTTCCTAACTGGAAATGTTGGATGCTTGACGTAAGTGCTGTCACTGCTGACTTTCACAAGAGCAATTCCAAAGAAAATATTTGTTTAAGTTGGAACTGCCATTTTCCCACATGTTGTTCTCCGTGCAGAAAAGTGTTTTAGGCCCATTTAACAGTGATTTCTACATCTCTGAGGGACTGATCTCATGCAGTATCAGACATGTGGTATTTGTCAGCTGGAATCACAGACGAGAAAGAGAAGTGAAGACTGTCTCTGAGATTCCAATGTATCTGAACATTTCCATTTCGGTATTGGTCAAGGCAGGCTAATTAACACTGAAGCACTGCAACAGATAGTTCCAAGCAAATATTAGCGAGATAGTAGTAGTGAGAATAACCATTCCAAAAACACAAAAACAATGAATTAAAAACAGGTCTCTGTGCCACCATTAAACATGTAAACTTCCCTGCTTAGTTTCCTTCGAATTGTTTACAAAATCCTTGGTTTGTTTGTCGGTTTGTTTTTTGTATTCACTGTAATCGCAAACAGAGTCAGTGGCATTCTGATCCATTATTAAATAACCTAGCCTTGTTCCACGCAGTACAGCACAGTACATGACTTGTTCTTCACATTAGCTGTGCCAGTACTGCTATGTAGAGCTATGCATGCAAGTGCCAGTTAAGAAACCCACGCCACTACATTTCACTGGCTTCCTTTCCTCACAAAGTTTCTTGAAAGTTGTTTTCATGGATTATATAAAGTTTAATATTGTTGATGAAATATTGAGACGGTTGTTGGTCTATTTAACGACAGACGAGAAAATGTACACAAATACAAACTTTATTAACCTTTATAAAGAGTTAAAAGAAACCCTTATTTAAATAGCTTTGTGAATAAGGCACACTGTGTCCTGCAATGCTACAAACATGGGGTATAAGTGCTTTAACACACGTGCGTGAAAGACAAGAAAATACTCAGAACTGTGGCCAGGCACTGTCCTGGACATTCTCCTGTAATTGTAGCAACTTTGTCCATTTTAATTGAATGAACATTTTGTTGTTTAAATAGTTTTTTTTAAGTACCGTGAATGAGTGCTAACACATAAAATACCTTAAATGAGTTTTCACAGTTTTATAAATGTGGCCCTACAAAGTCAATTTAGACACAATGTGATGTATAGATCTGCATTTTTATTATGCTCTACAGTTCTGTCAAAGCAAGAGTGTCAATCTTCCAGAAACGTACCCAGTCGATCTTCTCCAAATTCAGGTTAATGAAGTGGATTTCTCTTCCTTCACTGGTGTTCTCACTCCAGCAGCCCTGAGAGACCCAAGACTGAGTCACTTTTATGGGGTTCTCATCCGTCACCTCCTTAAGCTCACAGGGCAGTACTGGACCTGCACAAAACAAACAGGGTGAGTCTGCTTTAGTGGGATTCCAGAACCTATTAGCAACTGTGGTTCTATACATAGAAAACACTGACACAGTTCTACCACAGACATTTTAAAATGTTAACAAAACATGTGCATGTATAGTCTGTTCATCCTTTAACAGGGAAAACAGTCAGCTTGTATCCTATGGAATAAGACTTCTCCGAGTTCCCTTACTTACAATAATCAAGTTCTCAGAGTTTAGAATGCCTCAGAATAATCCTTTTACAAATTACACCAAAAGAATACTTTTTTTGTCTGTCTCTCTCTGTCTGTCTGTCCTTTACATTACTGTCACACTGCTAAACCAACAGACATGCACAGCGGTTCAAACAGCATGTATCCACATCACAGCTGCGAATTCTACATTCAAGCTGTACTGTATGATGAAACCATTGATGACCATGACAATTTGATAAGACAGTCTCCAGATTCCCATCTGTGCCATACAGATGGACAGCTGTGTGGACAGACAGATGTCGCCACACAGAAATCTGATATATTCAGCAGCTACTGCTAAATAATGTTACTAGCAAGTTTCATAACAACTGGATAAGCGGTTCTCCAGATAGATGGAAAACCTGCTTGCTTTGGGAGCACTGAAAGGTATGTTTTGACACAAACCAAATATAATTTAAATCTAAACAAATTGGTGTACTGTTATTGAGCCACAGTCATGCTTGCTATCTTTCGCATGGTAGAGTGCAGATGTTGTGACAATGGGTTTGTGTAAGGTAATGGCTGTACATGCTGGAATACATGATTCAAAACAGTCTGTATAAACAATGCAGTCAAATTCTGATTCTGCCCAGGCCTGCATTAAATAGTTTATACCTAGTACTGGCAGGAAATATGGAATGTTGGATCCTGAATTCGTCACATTCTGCTTACCATCACGCATTCCGGAAAGGTAAACTCCCTCGACAATCATCACAAGCAGGACTCCAAACAGCTTATGAGATGTGTTTCCATAGACACTTTTTAAAGGCTGCAAGGCGCTGTTATTTATGTCTCTCTCTCTCTCATATATATATATATATATATATATATATATATATATATATATATATATATATATATATATATATAAGTGGTGGGGGGCTTCTATTGTTGCAATGTTCTCCAAGGGGAAATGGATAACTTTTCAGAAGATGGCTGCCAGATCTTTAAAAACCACTCCCCTGCTAAGACTCCAGCTAGACATTCCTGTCCCTCGAGAAGTTTCCTGTTAGCGGCCAATAAATGTTCCCCAAAAACAGTGTCCTTCCTCAGGGAAGCTGGGTCAGGTGTCATTTCCTGCAGGATCAGAGGCACAGAGATCTCTTCCCTGCAGGCCACAGTGTGTTTTGAAATGAAGTCTTCTTAACAGCTTTTCATCAAGTTACCCAATGCCTGTGGCCTCAAAAACACTTGGATGACAGTCATCAAGATGGCTTTAGCTAAACAGTTATTCAAACCAATCACTACCCATCACAACTTCAATTCCTCTTCCAGCTCTTGTATAACAGCATTTACTTTCTTTAGAAAAAAATCATTTTTATAATTCAACTAATTCAACATAATTCAACTTCACTGTCATCTACCGGTTATTGTGGGCATAGCTTAAACTCCGCCTGTCAAAGCTGACAATTTATTTTAAGTTTCAGCATTCACTGCATGCGCTGACTTGATGCAGTAGTGGATATGCGGTATTCACTACATGCGCTGACTTGATGCATTAGTGGGTATTCACTATGCAGTAGTGGGTATTATTCACTACATGTGCTGAGTTGATGCAGTAGTGGGTATACGGTATTCACTGCATGCGCTGACTTGATGCAGTAGTGGGTATTCACTGACTTGATGCAGTAGTGGGTATGGTATTCACTACATGTGCTGAGTTGATGCAGTAGTGGGTATGCAGTATTCACTGCATGCTCTGACTTGATGCAGTAGTGGATATGCAGTTAGGTGTCCGGTGTCTACTGCATGATTTTCAGTATTCTCGGTTAGGGACGTCACAATAAACAAAAAAACCTGAAATGGTTGTACTGCTTCAGATGTTGCATTTTTGAATATGAAGAAAGGTTAAAAGTGTTTATGATAAACTGTGCCTGAATTATTTTCATTTACACGTCCATCATGAATGTTTCTCTCTTAGGCTTCTATTCACAGATTGCACCCATGTAAGGACCTAAGATTCGCTTCCACTGTCTGAGCTGGGACCTCAGTGGCTGCTGCCAGCGCTCCAGTAAAGCTGGGAAAGAAGCCGGCTCTCCGGCAGGCAGCTCCTGAGCTCAGGCTGTCTGGCCAGTGCCATGCCTCCACTGCAGCTTCCTGTCAGGAAATGTCCTGTTTAGACGGCATGCCGATGACGCCGGGCTCTGGCAGGCCCTGGCGTGACACGGGACGTAAACAAGTGGAGGCCGCAGACCTGACACAGCCAGGGAATCTCTGCTCCCAAGCCGAGTGCCACAGCTCGTTAGCAGGCTCTCATTAACCATCGCTTAATGCCTTCCTGGAAGCCCTCTCATACCCCTCTCACAGCTCTTCACCTGTTGCTTTTAAAAACTTTTAAAAGACTTCCTGTTTCTGTTTTCTGATTACAAGACTTTAAAAAAGCCAGTCAACTCAAAAAAAATGTGTATCTTTAAATTGCGAATGATGACAGCAGTGGAGACTGAAGCCGGCTGTCTGTCTGTCCCTCCACAAGTCATATTAGAAGATACACCACCAGAATGTACCTTTTTGTAGTCCAATAGTTATTAACGTCCAAATCTCAGAAACATAATCAAATAACTAACCTAGCTATTCCCAAGTCTAAATACTGTCAACACTTTTCTAGAAGGCACCCTGTAGAACCGCCTGTGTGTCTTGGTCACTCCAATTATTACCTGTATACACACTTGTTAAAGCAATGTAGATGGTGTCTTTAGCGCTACACTGGTTTCACATTAACTGACAGCGCTCTCTCTCTTGGCAGTCTGGTCTCTCTCCTTGGGAAGTGAAGCTGGCGCTCCGCTCCCAGCTCCCAGTCAGAGTGGCGAGACGGGGCAATGGTGTGCAGCGAGCTGTGCTGATGGTATCTGGGGCCACACGGGTGGGAATCAGGGAAGCAGGCACAGCACCAGAAGCACATCATACAAGCAGAGGGAGACAGGCTTAGCTTTCGTGAAATGCTGAATACTGGTACTCCTGCATTCGTTTCCGGAGGATTTGTTTACTTTAGGTCTATTGTACTTTAAATTTGTTTTTTTGGTTTTTCAAGCATGGTAGGTTGTTGTTTTTAACCTGTGATGTTTCATGGTGTGTTTCTAACAAACACAGGAACATCTGAAGGTAATTTTAATTTACCCTTTTGGAGTGCCCGAGAGACTGGACAAAACCCATGAATTACTGGTTATTAATGAATAATATTGTGCAATGTATTGGTCACGCAATGTTCTAATTTTATACAATGCGAAATGATTATTCTTTGTGTACAATGCCAGGACGTTATGTAGTTACTGTTGTGTATGTCTCAGACACATTACAGAACCATGCAATCAAATACATAAACACAGTATAATATTGTGTACTAATCCAGAAGGAAACTTAGCAAAACCACTAGCAGAACAACTCATAATCAGAAATGGTACTGACCGGTGTGTATTGGGTCAGACCACTGGCTATCATGTCACAATTCTACCAATGGCTCAAATCATTGTAGTTCACCTACTGTTACAATGTATTACCCATTTGACCCCATTCAGACTGTTAGCTTTTTATTAAATAACTTGGTATCCATAAACAGTTCTCTCTTTGCATTTTAATGTCCAAAGAATATTGAACCTTTCCCTTTGATATCAAATTCTATTCAAAGCTTCCCCCTGCTTTACCCAAGAGCTCTCTTGGCAGCCTGTCAATGTATACTCAGCACTCTAAAAGAAACAAACACATGCCGGTTTACTTTAAGCTGTCTCTTATTTCTTCATTATAGTCTGATAATTTATTTTTCAGCTATATTGTTGTGTATTTTGTTTCCATTTCATCCTCATACTAACAGCATTGTTTAAACCTCGTACACAGATCTGAGACATACTGCACATACTGCAGAAACTGCTCGTACACAGATCTGAGACATACTGCAGAAACTGCTCGTACACAGATCTGAGACATACTGCAGAAACTGCTCGTACACAGATCCGAGACATACTGCAGAAACTGCTCGTACACAGATCCGAGACATACTGCAGAAACTGCTCGTACACAGATCCGAGACATACTGCAGAAACTGCTCGTACACAGATCCGAGACATACTGCAGAAACTGCTCGTACACAGATCCGAGACATACTGCAGAAACTGCTCGTACACAGATCCGAGACATACTGCAGAAACTGCTCGTACACAGATCCGAGACATACTGCAGAAACTGCTCGTACACAGATCCGAGACATACTGCAGAAACTGCTCGTACACAGACCCGAGACATACTGCAGAAACTGCTCGTACACAGATCCGAGACATACTGCAGAAACTGCTCGTACACAGATCCGAGACATACTGCAGAAACTGCTCGTACACAGATCCGAGACATACTGCAGAAACTGCTCGTACACAGATCCGAGACATACTGCAGAAACTGCTCGTACACAGATCTGAGACATACTGCAGAAACTGCTCGTACACAGATCTGAGACATACTGCAGAAACTGCTCGTACACAGATCCGAGACATACTGCAGAAACTGCTCGTACACAGATCCGAGACATACTGCAGAAACTGCTCGTACACAGATCTGAGACATACTGCAGAAACTGCTCGTACACAGATCCGAGACATACTGCAGAAACTGCTCGTACACAGATCTGAGACATACTGCAGAAACTGCTCGTACACAGATCTGAGACATACTGCAGAAACTGCTCGTACACAGATCTGAGACATACTGCAGAAACTGCTCGTACACAGATCTGAGACATACTGCAGAAACTGCTCGTACACAGATCCGAGACATACTGCAGAAACTGCTCGTACACAGATCCGAGACATACTGCAGAAACTGCTCGTACACAGATCTGAGACATACTGCAGAAACTGCTCGTACACAGATCTGAGACATACTGCAGAAACTGCTCGTACACAGATCTGAGACATACTGCAGAAACTGCTCGTACACAGATCTGAGACATACTGCAGAAACTGCTCGTACACAGATCTGAGACATACTGCAGAAACTGCTCGTACACAGATCCGAGACATACTGCAGAAACTGCTCGTACACAGATCTGAGACATACTGCAGAAACTGCTCGTACACAGATCTGAGACATACTGCAGAAACTGCTCGTACACAGATCTGAGAGACATACTGCAGAAACTGCTCGTACACAGATCTGAGACATACTGCAGAAACTGCTCGTACACAGATCTGAGACATACTGCAGAAACTGCTCGTACACAGATCTGAGACAT